>NC_142119.1:31067000-31221500 GCF_056152115.1 Neolamprologus brichardi | reverse complement strand
ACGTTTTATTCAGTAATACCTGAAACTAGTGACTGAGACTGAAACTCATCAGGGAAGTGTTTATTTTCTCATAGACAACAATATGCAATCAGACTTGCAGGTTTAAGCCACTCTGGCATCATAACGTTACCCTTTCCAGCCAAACTGAAACATAAATCTGCCTTTTTGCATTATCTAACCATTCTGCATATTACACTTTTAAGTGTTATGATTTGACATAAAACTGAAGAAAACCTGCTTTAGCTCCATTTCTTGCTCTTAACCTGTGCAAACACTGTCATATCGTTCAGATCAGTTCAGCAGAGTAAAAACAGGTCACGTGTACAGGATAACAGGAGGTGTTGCCCGTCATAACAACAAAGAACTTTAACATTAAACGTCGGTGAAAACATGTAGCCTTTTTCCCAGCACACATTTTGATTTTTCAAAGTAAGAAAAACACTGATGTTTCTAATAATTGGAAAAAATGGAATCAACCGATATCCATTCACTTATTTTTTTTCTACCGTGATAAGTCAAAATATTAGCTGTGAAAAGGCACCAAAATGAATAACTGAACTGTGTCTGCTGGCAGAGCAACATAAAACAAAAAATTATTTAACAGAGAACAGAAAAAGATGCTGGTACTCTCACAGTTTAGAGTTTTTGGGTTTGGTTCCAAAGAAATTTTGAGAGATTTTCCTGGCAGAGAATGGTGTGATGACAGTAAGCGGGACCGGTCTGCATACGGCAGAGGCAAAGGCATTTCTCACCATTTAATTGGCAAACATGTCTATGATGGACTCTGGAACTAGTGAGATTGGATATCAAGTCCATAGAGGCCTCCACATTTGACCACTACCTGATCCACAAAACACTGGACCCCTCCTCCTGCAGGTGGTGGACCCACAGGAGAGCCAATCCATGCATCTCCCTTTGTATTTATCAAGAAAACACTTTGAATCTGAGGTGAGTGGTTTGCCCACTTATGCAAGTGTTCAAACATCTCCAGGTCTTTTTCACATGTTAGGAAGACAGATTGACAGCTGGATTGATGAAACATCTGCGAGGATGTGGATGCTGTGTCCGGCTGTTGTGTTGAAGAGACAGCTGAGCATGAAGGTGAAGCTGGTCAAGCTATGTTCATACCCTAATCTGTGACCGTGAATTAGGGGTAATAACTCCGTGAATAAGATTATGCATACAAGTGTTGAGAATGAGCTTCATATGGCGGCTGAGCTCTCTGGGCACCATTTTACCACCATCTGGTGAATGCCTCTTTACAACAAACTTGACGTCAAGCCTCTTGATTTCTGTAATCCTACGCATTGTGCCACTGCAGCTGGGTTGAAGACACGAGTCTACGAACATGTTGGTGCTCATGACTGTTTTAATGATGTATCACTACAGAAGTTCAGAGATTAAGTTTGAAAAAATGAAGTTTGTGGAAAAAACTGTTGTTCAGGAGAATAATGCAGCAGCTACCTGTGCCGTAACAGCGAGGATAAATACATGTGGCTGTGTGGTTACGTCACTGGTTGCGTGCAATGTGACCAATGTAGTGGGTGTACTGGTGGCCTTAAGAATAGGATGACAAGGTCAGTCATTCTGGAGGAGCTCAGAGTAGATCTGCTGCTCCTGCAAAGAAGACCCAGGATGTGTCTTTAGTTTGGATTAGGAAAATCTTGCTGTCCTTATCCAGGAAGAACTGGAGGAGGGTCTAGACAACGATTGGTTACTGCTTTTCCCAGAAGTAATTTTTACTACTTTGTTTATGCTTAGATTTCAAAAATTCTGCAGAGAGATTAAGAAGCCCTTCATCTGCACATTTCACTTACAACTATTTCAATTACAGCAATCCCTCTTAAAAAAAGCCCAGCACAGAAACACTGAGGTAAATCTCTTATATAGGAAAACAATCAAATTAAGAAGAGAAAAACAGAGCAGACACAGCTCATGCACAGAGGAAGGCATGCAGAGATTTCAGATGCTACAGAGAACAAAGAGACCAGATAGAAGACTGGAGCAGGAGGCTCGTTTAAGCATCAGGTACATTTTGTTCAGTTGGTAAGCTCACTAGGAGAGAGTCCAGACAGCCGTGAGCTCGGAGATACTCACCCAGAGGAGTGAAGCCCCGAGCGGGGCTGGTGTCACGGCTGCTCTCACGACTGGTGTCGCGACTGCAACCTTGACTCATGCTGGGACGGGGAATGCGGCTCCGGGCTAGCGTGCGGTAGGGGAGAGCAGCAGGAAGAAGAGGTTTACCACACAGGCTGGCTGTTAGGACAACAAGTTAGGTGGGAGTGTCAGTGTGCATCCATAGGAGAAAAGGTGGGAATGAGGCTCGGAGAGAGGAAGACAGAGAGAGAAGAATACTGGAAGCATCAAGCCTCGAATGAGGGTCCTGGAGCATGTAATAGCCAACAATATAAACTGTTTTAAGTGGTTGAACAATAAGTGAGTAACTCTGGTTTTCCATGAAGAGATTAAAACGATGTGTTGGTCATTAGAGACAGGAGATTTCTGCGCAGCCCATGTTTATGAGTTTCGGCAGAACAGTGTAAATGACAGCACAGAAAATCAACTGATTCATAAACCAATCAATAGAGTCAAACTCTTGACCTCTGTCATTGAGTCGGCTAATACAGAGAGACTACGAGAGATTTAAAAAAAAAAGCAGATTTAGAAGGAAATGGTGAGAGTAAAGAAAATGTCAAACAACAGTAGGGGTGAGTGAGAGTCAGTCATACAGCACATGGCCAGGAAAGGTTCGATCCAAACACGAGCCCAGGCTTCAAACTGTTAACTTGTGAGAAACAGATCAAAACAGCAGGATTCCCGAGTTTGTAAAGAAGAAAAAATACAATACAGGAAAATTCAGCATTTTAAACGAGCAAGTTAAGAAAATAAAGACCTCTTTCCCATCTCAAATCAAATCTATAAACAAACACAAAGAAACACTTGACAAGAAACCAAATTTATCAGAAAAACCAAACAGGTTTTTACTTATACTCTTTCATCAGGTAACCAGCAACTGATAGAGGGTTAAAGAGCTTCATGACCAATAAGAGTTTGGACCTGTAAGTCTGAAAAGTCATGACCGCGCCTGGCAGCCAGAGAGGAGAGGTGTGGTGCACAGGAATTCTTAAGGTGCTGAACCACGAAATCAGTAAAAATAAAACAGCAAGATTATTAAAGATCATCTTCTTGGGAACGTCCACAATACTAACAGCATCTCTGCTATCTTTAGATTTCTGTTCACTTACACTGCTCAGTCAAGAACTGCTGTTTTAAAGTGACCTAAACTTCACAGAGAACCAGAGCGGAGCCAGACATTTGAAACACCCGGGGCTTAGCCCTAAAGGGTGGTATGCATGTGGGATTTTTTTTTAAATGAATTAGAAATTAGACTTGACTGAAAGAGTAATAGGCTCTGTTTTGAGTTTTGTTCAAAGAAGAATGACTTCATATAGGGAAAAATATATATCACATGTGCAGGACACCTTAAACTAGTTTTTTAATTAAGCAGCAAGGCAGAACAAGGTCAGGGCTGTATCAAGACACGAGGACTAAACCCCAATTCAACCAGACCCAGAACTGATCCAGAATTAAAACAGGACTACAACAGTTCAAAATCAGGACTACTGAGGACTTAACCAAGACAGAATCAGAACTAGATGATAGTAGCACTAAAAATCATCATAGACCTGCACTACATTTATTTTTTAATTCTACCAAAGTCCACTATTTAGATTGAGAAAGGTTTATATTATTATTTAGCCTTGTTGTGCAAACAAGCCTGCATAACTTAATAAATATAGAATTTGAAAAATAACAAACCTAAAAAGAAACACTAGGTACGAGATACAAGAGTACCTATGATACGGTGATACTTTTGGTAAACGACCATTTGACTAACATGTGTGTCTCACCTGCTCTTGTTCATCTCTGTTCTGTCCTCATTCTCCTCTCTCTCTCTGTTCCTCTCATCAAATATACAGTTGAAACCAGATATTTACACACTCTTCAGATAAAAACACTTTTTTAATTGTAACATCAAATCAGACTAAATGTTTATTTTTTTTTTTAGATTGATAAATATAAAAAACATATTTGTTAACTTTAAGAGTAAAGAGATAAATTGTCTGTATTTCTTAATTGTAAATGGCACCAAATTCTATTCAAAATTGAGCCACACTTATGGAGCTCCACAATACTTTTCCAGGTGTTTTGGTTGACATCTCTTGATTTCCCCATTTTAAAGAAACAGGCTCAGTGTTTTGCCTTATATGCATCCACAGCTGTGCCACCAATTTACTCACATGGACTCTACTAACCTATCAGAAGCTTCTTCAGCTCAGAATAGAAACGTCTGGAGTTTCTTATTAATTAACAATAAACTTAGTGTATATGTACTCCTAAATTTGATGAAAGTGATAAAAAATAGACAGCTCTGTCTCTCTTTATTCTGACATTTAACTAATTCAAAAGATATTTCAGTATTTATTTATCCAAAACAAAACAAGTTTACTCTAAATTGATGTTTAACAGTAAAAAAAATGTTCTTGTGTTTTCCATAAAGTGTATGTAAATATCTGGTTTAAACTGTGAATATACTGCTGTGTACTGAAGTTCCTCTTGTTTTGCAGAGTTTTTTCTTTGAAAGAAGCCCCTTATGTCCATTCTTGTATATCAGTACATTACTGAAACCGATTTATTTAGCCGTGGAGGGAAACAACTGAAAATATGAAATAAACACATGTAAGCTAAGACTCTCTAAAGAAACAGCATTGTTGTTGTTCGGCTTTTCATTTCGCTGTTTGTTGATTCACTCGAAGAGCAAGTAACGTAATATGAGTCAAGTGATCAGTTTGATATCTTTCGTGATACACCGTCATATTTACATTATTTGTACAGTACGAATGTTTTGCTTTGGTACCTGTTCAAACTTCAGTTCTCCTCTGTCTGCCTAGCTCCGTTTCTCTAACAGCGCACTCGTAGGCAGCAGCTGCCCCGCCCCGCTTAGTGCCTGAGCTCGGATCATACCAATATTAGGGGGGATTTGCACAGTCGTACATTCCCACAGTGTGCACTATGTGCTTCGAATATTGTGTGCAGTTTTTTGTTTTATACAGTTGTCAGCCAGACATTTAACTATGAAAAAATTACACTCCAAAAGACCCCGGGCTTCTGACAAAACAACCCGGGCTTAAGCCCAGTAAGCCCCACCCCCCCCGCTCCGCCACTTCAGAGAACATGTTTCTGGTGACGAGAGCTGTGTCTGCGGGTAGGACTGATCAGATTTTAGATTTTTATTCTGGATTTTCATAAAGACAGCAGGTGAAATGTGAGACCAGGAGCATGCTTGCATCCCCAAATATTCTTTAGGTTGAATTTGTCTCCCAAGGTCAGACTGTGAACTGTAACTGTAACGTCTGAGAAAGAATATTCAGAGGAAACCATCGGACCTGGATTAAAAACAGAACTTGTACAGAGTTATCTAAACCCCCTCCCCCCCCCCAAAAAAAGCAGCCATGCTGGAAATGGTCCAGAAGTGCATGTGGCTGCCAACAAATTTATTTGGGTTTGTTTTTTAGTGGTTCTCTCAGTTTTGGTTTCCATCTTTCTTTTACAGAGGAGGTCTTTTGTTCACACCACCAAGTAATCTGCACACAGGCTGCAGCATCTTTTGTAATTTTTCTCAAAAGTTTAACAAATACAAGTTCAAACCAAACAATTTCAATAAAAAACACAAAAAAATCTCTAACTACAATTATTTTTGGGCCCTGTTGTGAGATATCGTAGGTCAGAATACACCTGTGAGGAGTGATTATTTAAGGACGGGAATCATATCGCAATTTACTGTATCACTGATTTATACTCATACATCACTCTGACAATAAACTCGCTCATGGAAATGTACAGCACACAAAACAAACAGGACTTAATGTTTTTATCAGAAAGATAGGAAAGTCCAGTTTCAGCTATCTGTACATGTGTTCCTGTGACACATGGTGATCAGCACACCTGAGGGGTCAATGCCGTGCAGCCAGTCAAAGGAACACTGTGTGACATCTGGGCCAGCTTCTTGTTTTTCTTCTGCACAGTTATGTCACATTAAAATTGACACTAAATAAGCAATTCATTTCCTGCACAATTACAATTCCTATTTATGCATCAAATATCAGAAAACTGCAGAAACAAGTCAGGACTAAAGTGTGTTTAATAAAATAAATACAGACTGCTGCTGGCTTCAGGAGCCATTTCAAAAATCATCACTTGTAAGAATTCAATTAATAAGAATCTTTATATTCAGGGTTTTATAAACAAGCCGCGCATCATTAACACATTCTTCAGGCATGTGACTGAACATCTACCCTTAAATCTCTCCTTAAGAGTTTTTTTAAACATATATTTTTCACATGTTTTTATTTCTCCTCTACCACTTTCTTCCTCACTTATATTTTTTATTTATTTTATTCATACTTACAGGTCATATTATTCTGATTGTTCTATGTTTTGATGGAAGCTTTATGCCTCACTTTAAATAATGTTCATCCTTATTGTATCGTTATTACTGATGGTAAGCTCTTTTATTGCATTCTATATAGAACTCTGCCTAGGCATTTTAAAAATGCTAACTAAATAAATAGTATAACAGTAATTAATTATTATTATTTACTGAAACGTGGATTCCCTCAGTTTGCAATGCTTGGTGGAGACGTGCGTGTCTCAGTGCACAGACTCCCCGTTGTTTATGTCCACTGTTTCATACTGCATTCTCTTTAATGTGTAGATTCTCTTATTTGTTTATTCTACTTTTATCATAACTGGGGCCTAATTTACATTTTTACTGTTATTTATGCAGGTTTGTTAATTTTTGCTGTGCTTTTTATTGCATTGCTATCACATTTGACTTTTAATTGTTCTAAATGCCATCATAACTGAAGTTTTATGTTCCATATTTTTGTACACTTTTACTGTTTGCCTTAACTAGCCGGCACTTTCTGTGAACTTTTCCTGTTTCTGAAGGTTTAAGTTTAATTCTATGTTATTGTCGTATACAGTAAATGCAGCGAGTGTGCCGCTCCAGAGTCAGGTCCTTACCAAGGCCTAATCGGCTGGGGCTGGTTTCCCGGCTGCAGCCCTGGCTGCGAGGGATCCTGCTGCGCTTGTCTGCCGGAGTGGTGGAGGCTGATGCCGTGGCTCGAGGGATCCGTCCGTAGCTGCTGTGACTGAGTAGCTTACCCGGAGAGCTGGAGCGACTGCCGGCTGTTAGGACAAAAAAATTAAAAATTAAAAAGGACAAACAGGAAAAAAGTGGCTGAGATAGTGGCTTGGATGAGTGAGGGATGATGAAGTCCTGTGAGGACACTGCAGCCCATAAATCTGACAGATTATGATGTGTTCTTCTATTTTAGGCACAAACCCATCACTTATCTTTAAAGGTGAATCACAGTCACAACACAGAGCTTCAAAGACACGTAAATTACAGTCGTAAACCATCAAGTGACCGAGCTGTGTTAGCCACTAAAACGGCCAAGTGGGACCATCAGATTTTAGACTTTCTTTCCTTGCTTTTATTTTATTTTTGTAATGGATCTGTCTGTCTGTCCCACCCATTCACTGTTTTGTTTGTTACATGACAGACCATCTAAAACAGGGACGTTAAACTCCTCGGTGATGTGCCCCACCAGTTTTACATGGTGGGGGGCCACCATGTAACTTTGAAAATCTGTGGGCCGGACCAGTGAAACTCTCCTCTCTGAAATATCTTAATATATGCTTTTTGTGACACTTTTGTTTGGTGGTGCCATGTGATTTTTCTAATGTGAAATATGTGCTGTGGCTCCAAAACGTGGGGAAACACTGCTGTAGATAATGCTTAGTAAATGTGCACAATTACAGAAACATCAGGCTGTTTGTTTGTTACTTCCACAAGTCTGTTTTTTTTTTGTTTTTTTAGATGTGAAAGATTTCACAGATTTTCTAGAGAAACACTAAAAATATCTGAAAATGAAAAGCCTAACTATAGAATAATTACCAACAAATTAATGATTTTAAAAAAATTCACAAAGCTTTCCTCACAGAAACCATGTAGGAAGGAAACATGTGGCACACAGTAACTTGGTCACTTGAAGGTTAAACAATCAAAAACAAAATTTACAGCTTGGACATGTGGGGTGAAGGAAGGGGGGACACTTGTTCAAAGTAAATGGGAACACACAATGCCTTCCACAGTGGGAAAAAAACCCCAACAAAACCTCACAAAATTACTAATAGCTGGAAAGTGTGAGAAACATGCAGATACTGTAGGGTGACACACGAGACTACGTGCAAAGCTTTAGAGTGGACTTAATTTATAGAACTGCGTCGAATCACTGCTGTCGTTGGCGATGTCACCGTTTGCATTCGTATTTGAAATGTCATAGTTTGAATAAACTGCAGCAGTTTAATGTCTGCGACATAGAAGAGATGACACAAGTATGGTAGTTTTCTGATCATTCACTGGAGAAAAGTGCATTGTCGGTAATGCTTGTTTACCAAAATTGACCAATTTACCAATTTTACCCATCAAATTTACTGTCTTGCAGCTGTTTCTTAGATTTATAAAGTATCACTTATTAATGCAATTTGCACTACTCTCTTGCACCAGATGAGTCTTACTTTTACTTTTCTTCAACCAACTTCAATTTAATTGTTGTATATAAACCATTTTTGCATTCTTTCTTAAAGTATAAGGCCTTTAATATGCAATTAACTATGTTGTTTATTCATTGTAGACTGTACCATTTTATTCGTTATCTGGCTAATGCTGTAACACAATCATTTTCCTTGTGGGATCAATAAAGTCTCTATCTATCCAACCAACCATCCATCCAGTCGCTAAAATTAAATTGGTGCAGTTTTAGACTATGATGGGCAAAGACGGTGGTTGACTGATATTACTGACCAAACAGTGAGGATACAATGAAGATTTAACGCAATGCTATAAGTCAGGTATGAAAGGTGAGGCATCTGTCTTGTGATTGGATGAAGCTGAGGCCTTACCACTGATGGGATTGGCTGATCTTGATCCTGGGTGATGCAAGCGATAGGCAGGACAGGGTGGAGATCGAGATCAGTCAGAATGAGACAGAAGGGGTTATGTTCATTGATTTGTTCCCAGCATGCACTCTGGGTGGCTGTGGACATGTTAGCTGTGAGCTCACAGATCTAAGCAACGTACAAAGATAACACAACACACACAAAAGCAACAAAGCGTGCATGCATGGAGGCGCACATACACAAAAACACAAGACTGCACAGAAGAAACACATGTCGAGGGGATGTTGAAGCAGCGCACAATAATGAACGTTCAGCGCAGGCTTTGCAGCTTTGTAAAGCCGGATGTGCAAAAGCTGGTTAAACAGCTTCACGCTCACATTTCACTCTAACATCACTGTTTAAGCACGTGCATGAGGTGTCTATACATACGCTGGGACTGTGAGACCACTTTGGCCCGACTACGCCCCCTGCTGTCCACCACTGAAGAAGAGCTGGCTCCGCCAACGCTGCCCGAGCTCTGTCTCCTTGTGCGAACGCGACCTGGATGAAAAGAAAAGGGAGAAAGAGCAGGGAGGGGGGGGGGGGTGGAGAAGGTTTAATAGATGGGAGTGACTGACAGCGGTTCAACCCAGCCCTGGACAGAGACACTGGAGAAGAAGAAGTCTGAGGAAACAGAATGAAGCAGACCTGGATGAGGAGACAGAGCTGCTCTGAAAACATGAAGGGGAAACAGACAAACCTGGCTTTGTTAGTGTTCACAAATAGTTCTCAGTGTTTCTTGTGACCCACCAGACAGGAAAGGCATTCCTGAATCTGTAACTCGTGCTATTCAGGAAAGGACTTTTTAAAGACCATACATTGACATAATTCCAATGTTTCATTAAAATGAACTTAAAAAGTCATTTTTTAAGGTAAACTTAAACTCTGTGTTCATATGTAAAGAAGGGAAATAAGAAAGATCTCTAAGTTCCCTCGCCCACCCAATCAGTAGATAGTCATCGTCCATGAGTCTACCTGCTGTCTTAGTGTTGCCCCGTGGTTCTCATAGGGAATCAATGGATTACTGGGTTTATTTCTATAATATTGTAGGGTATCTATGTTGCTTTGATTTTTGCTCTGAAAAAGGGTGTCTTGGGTTTGAAAATGACGTGTTCAGCAGTTTAGTGCATGGCTGCATGTCACCGGAGTGTGTTGTGGTGATCGTCAAAGGTTATTTGCTTTGCCTGTTTAGTAATTCCTTGCATTACTTTTCAGTTCTAGAGTTTGGATTCAAAACAATTCTGTGTAATTACAATAAGCTTCCTTCATTCATGGTAAGAAGTGCTGTCACTGTCATCTGTCCATGCAGGCCAACCCAGCTACAAAGCAGCTTTGACAGAGTATGGTAATCAATAACTGGTGTTTTAATTTAATGTGCGTGTTGTATTTTCTCGAGTTTCTAGAGTCCATTGAACATGGATTCTCTTCTATGGTTGCTTATGGTCTCAGTCTTTGATTTCAAGTCTTAATGAATCAAACCTGATGTTCATTTTGGAAATTATTGTCCCATTAGAGTCAAAAAGGACCTTAAAGTATGAGATGTTTTAAGGCAGGACTACCTTGTGATTGACATGTTCCTCTTGTCTCAGCATGGAGTGTCTCAGTCAGATCCACCCCTTGGCCAAAACACTAAGCTAGGCTCAAGGCTGAACCTCCCTACCTGACATGAAGTCTCGGATTAACTTATGCAAGCAAAGCTAACAACTTCCTTTTTACCCTAACGGAAACCACAAGAAATATCTTCAGACTTTTTGACCGAGACTTAAACAAACACTGAACATCCTTCAGAGCTGCTCTGTGGCTAAAGAAGATTATATAACTGTAAAGAATACTCTGATATTTTAAACATGTACACACACATTCTACACAATAATGAAAATGCATTCTGCCCTATGAGTTTAGACAACATCATAAACCTTCATAATTCCAACCAAGAAGAACTGATAAACCGGAGGCTAAAAGGTTACAATCAGTTCGGCTTTAATTATCATAACCTTCACAGGTCTAAGTCCTCAGCAATGATAAGTAACCCTAACTGTGACCTTTGGATTTTCCCACATGCTCTCTACAGTCTTGGGATTGAATTGAACAAACATTCAAACTTATATGCAACAAAAATTATTTGCATCGCTGAAAGCTAAAAGGGTAACTGAAAATCCATCCTGCAGGGCATTTGTGGAAGAAAAGCTAAAATATCTTTCTATCCTAACTTTTTATCTTCTGCAGATCTATTTTGCTTTTGATACAAATGTATTTCTGCAATAAAGGTTTTCACCTTCTCACCTCTACAGCCCTGTTATAAAATGCGAGGTGCAATAAAAGTGAAGACAGCTGCAACCGCCTAGTCTGCAGGTTCACTGAACGATTGTACGATAAGTTATGGGCAAAAGCCAACTCAGCAAGAACATCTAAAGTGTGCTCTTATGCAACACGTCAAGAATAGCACCTGAAAACTGGCGACAATGATAACAGGGATTATAAAGCATGCTAAAAATAAATCCCCTTGAGGCGTATAGGAAGTGATTAGACTGTGTGCATTATCTCTTCATATATTCATCGAGATTTACAGCAGATCATAAAGAACCTTATCTGATCGGCCATTTAAACTCATCTACACTAATGACACCACTCAGGTTTTCTGTGGAAAATCACAGAGTGTATTTTTCTGACTGTTCCTTCCTCTCACAGTTTGCATTTCTTGATCCATGGAAGAAGGCTGAGCTTCTTTATTACACAGTTTCAGGCATTATACTAGACCGCCGCTGGTACAGTGAGCATCAGTGCACGTCCACCTGCGGCTGCAGGCTCAGTAACAGAACTTCACTCGCTCTCCTACCTGCAGAGCGAGGGCTGCAGAGACTGACTGCAGCTCTCATTACGTCTCACACTTGGCACGACATTACAGAGCAGCCGTTGTTTACAGCCACGTTTTGGTTTTTATCGTTACAGCTCTGACACAATTTAAATGGGTGTAACACTGACTGACTAGCTGAAGCTACTGCCTGTTGATAATGCGTTACCTTAACTCGAAAACTAGGTCCGCTAGTATTAGAATTAAACTGCAGTTCCCTTTAATGACACCTTTTTTAAAAAACTTGCCTGTTTAAACTGTATTAAGGCTTAATGTTTGCATTATTAGGGCCGTGCCTGATTTTTTTTAAATGGAAGTGTCTGACTAACCCAAGACATCTGAAAATTCTAGGACTTTATCTGGATATTATTGAGCACCAATTAGTTTGTGCCTGTGTTACACTTGTATACAGTCTGCAGATGCGTCTTGATAAAGTTACCTGAAAACGTCAAGTGTGATCAGATGTGTGCCTTGTGTGTCTTATTCCCATTACTGTGAATGTTTGTGCTTGGTCTGTCTTTCAGTTTACTGCCTGAAGGTTGCTTTTCCTTCCCTCCTTTCATTCGATGTGTTTTTTTCCTGTGATCTATTTTTTGAAGTCATCAGAATCTAAGTTAGTTTTTGGTTTGTGTCTTTTTTCATTAGCGTTAAACAACACGAGGACACTTCAAAGAGACCCCAAACCTATGAGTGGCACTGGAGGTAGCGACACCGTGACAGGAAATCAAACTGTGGACCCATTTAGTGCATGCCACGCTGCAGCGCACCGTGAGAACCTTTTCTGTAGAGTATGATACAGTAACAGTGGATTCAACTGCTGTTCAAATTAGACAGCTGATGGATACATTTGGGTCATTCCATAAAAAAAAATCAACCACATCAGAAAAGACCTGAAGCCTCAAAATCAACTGATTTTTTTTTTTGTACATTAACTTCAGTATATTGAGTGAAGCCTTCATACTAGGACTATTTTCTCAGTTACTGACCCTCAAAGTGCAGTTTTGATTCCTCATAACTTCACAAATATAAGATTTTCCACATGAGTAAGCTCCAATTTTACTTATGTACTCTGATGGTCTGTAACGCTGAGAATATTCAAAGTATGGAGGTCAAATTTAGCGTGGTGAAGTTATTGTAGAAAAATGTGAGGGAGTCAGGTGGTAGCCGCTGATTGATTTTTCATGCAGTGACCCGTTTGTTAGGGTTACAGTCAGAAGGAGGAAATCCATGCAGACAGTCCATGCAGAGGTCCACAAAACTGAAGACTACTTAGAAGGGATAAAGAGAGGAAAAGAGAGCACAGATGAAGAGGAAATGTAAACATTGTGACATCTGACAAAAGAGAAACACTCATACACACAGTTCTTACCATCACTTTTACCAGGGGTGCCATCTATGGGGCATTTAAGAAAGGCAGTGCAGCAGAGAGTGGGAGGAGAGGCACAGAGGAAGTCATTAGTAGCAATTGAAGTAGCAACAGGCATGAGTGGGTGAGCAAGGGGCCTCATCGTAATTAGTTAGGGTCATTATGGAGCCATGGGGACTCATTAGAGGAGAACAAGGCAGGGAGAGAAGTTTGTGCACGGGGAAAAGATTACACAAAATATCTCATCTATTGGGAGGGAGTGGCTTAAACTTCTCGCATTAGCTTAAACAGGCGGCCATCACAGCAGGGGGCCACTCAGCCTCAACCAATCAATTTGTGTAAAGTGTCAGTGGAGGACTTAAACAGTTCCTGTTGACAGAACAGTCTAATGGCAACATCAGCAGTTATTAATATTCCCGGGCAGCTCCATAAAAGCCACCGATTACAGGAGAAATGCTTCAATAGCTCAAGATGACAGGAGACTAATCTGTTTATTTGGGACTTTTGCTAAACTGCTGCTTTAGTAGTTCTTACTGTAACATGGAAGAGGCTCAGTTTGCCCCTCAGCTACTCTTTTAAACATCATGGCGCCCAGGAAATCCGACTAGTGTCATATTCACCCAACGACGGGTGGAAATTATGGGATCAGAGGGGTCACCTTCTTCTAGGGAAAACAGTGTTCTCCTCATTTAACCCTTCTAACTGTAAAATAGAGATGAACTGATTGATCACCCTCAGAAAAACCTATAGCCTTGCTGCTCATCTGTCCAGAAATCTAAGTACCGGTCAGGTGAATGGCATTAACTGTACATTAAATTTAAAAATGACTGTAGTTCAGGATTTTTTATAAAATATCTAGTGTTTTTTCAGAGTCAGAGTGAGTGATACCAGGCAGATCATTTTTATTAGTACAAGAAATCTATGTTCAAGGACAGAGGCTTCTGAAATGTGGTGAAGCTCTGTAACACATGACAAAAATAATCACATGATGAAACTGAACTCCCGTAATGAAAAACCAGACCTAATTGTAATCAATGCATCTCGATTGTACGATATTGAATAAAATAATGAAAGGCACTGTGTGCTGATTATATATAAGACTCCTTCACTCTGCAAACTTAAACGAAGGATCTGCGAGACTTCCTCTGTTTACTCTGTGTCGTTTGTTCACTGGGTGAATCCTATGGTTTGTTACTGGGGAGCTATCTGTCCTCGTGCACGTTTACGCAGACCGCAATGTTTCATTTTGAGAAATAAGAGTGTGAGCAACTTGTGCTGAATACTAGAAAGTGGTCTTCCTTTTTGGTTTGAGCGGGTTAGAAGGAGGAGAGTGATCAGTTACCTAAAGAGGCGTAGGATCCTGGTGGAAGAGCGGCTGCAGAGCTGAACGGCGAGGAGGCGGGAACAGTGGACAGACGAGACTTGGCGCTGGAGGCGGCGTTTACGTCGATGTCACTGCGGGAGCGTTGGAGGGATCCTGGAGTGGACGGCACCCTGGATCCCACAAGCTTACCTGTGGCAACACACAGATGTTACTTTATCATGGCTATTTAAAAATCAAATCTACACTCAGATGGAAGCATGGCTGAACTTCGAAAGCACTTAAACTGAGTTTAAAAGCCAGAGTCTGACATTTTTGTTGAATTCTTGTACTCCTTTTAACTCAGTTTTAATTCTTGTGCAAAAAACTCTGTACTAGCTGTTGTAAAACACTGTGAACGCATCATCTAAATGTTCTTCTTGCTTTCTTTAGGTTTAATTTCCACTCCATGCCAACTGCCAGATTCTGCACGCATTTGTTTTTACAGCACTACATGCATGTTGCACCTAAATAACTTTAAGTTTAACTTTAATTTAAGCTGGTTATGTAGCAGAAGAGGACAGAACAGACAGTTACTAATCAGCACAGAAACATCAAAAACCGGACTATAAGTCGACTTTCAAGGCAGAACAATGTAAATGTAATGTGGGTTTGGGTGGGCATCTACAATAAACCCTTCTGCTGATATACTGCCACCTTGTGGTGACAGATTTCAACTGTTTATTTTATTGCTGCAACGTGACTTCCACCATAAATGGAGGTGAATTTAACACACATAACACAGCTCCATAATTTAGATGTTTTTCTCTCATCTCTGAACTTGTGCAATCTTTCAGTCTGAGGCATCTTGTATTGATCCTCTAACACCCCATCATCAAGATCCCCGATTTTAAATCTCAGGAGTTCTTGTTCATCTTGATCCAGGGGAAATGATAACGTGAAGTGACACAGCGCATGCGACTCAAAATGGAAACGTTCAGTGTATGCATCACTACTGAAACCCAAAGACGATCAGTCTCACTGATCTAAAAATAAATCTGTTAAGATCAAAACCAATGCTCCAATGGGCCACGGCCAGTAAAAAGGTTGGGCAGGTTGAATGGCCAACTGCTGGCTTGTCTACTTCAGTGGTCTTTTCACCTCAATAATAGAAAGTTGTTTAAGTTATCATTGGCCTGCTTTCATTTTGAAGGAAATCGTTGCTGCAAGACATCATTGTGAGTGCTTTATTTATATTTGTGACTAAAAACAGACGCATTCAGACTGCATCCAAAGTATTTAATATTCAGCCGCTACAAAAAGGTTGATTTCTGGAGGACCTTCGTCTCTGATGCAGAAATCCTGCTCGCTGGATACACCTCAATCCTCCAATCAGAGTCCTTTATCAGAGCACCTGATTGATGAGTTTAAAGGTTAAGAGAAGTTCATTTACTGCTGCTTCACAGACCACTCTCTTTGTTACCATAGAGAGCGAGAGTAAAGCTGAAGACGTGGATTTCTGCTGCAGAATACTGCAGAATACTGCTTCTTCACCACTCAAAATATTGAATCAATAAATAATTCCAGCTCTTTAACCTGTGACCTCAAGAATCTGTGCTTTTTGTGAAGCTTTCCATTAGTCTGAAGCCTTTATACCAACTTTATAACCTTTCCACGCTGATGAATAGAATAAAAAGATACTTACTTCTCGTCATGCTCCCTCCAATCACGCTCTTCACAGACAGTGGCCGGCTGGGGGAAGAAAAATCACAACCTAAGACTCATGATTTATAAAATTAAAATGCGTGGGCTCCACTTTGGCACTATCAAATTCAGGTTCTAGTAAAAGCTTTGACTCATCAGCATCTAAACTGGGATAACCCCAAAGGACAAATGAGTTCAGACTGGAGACCACTGCAGCTGCAGGTCTGATGGGCCGAGCATGAGGTCATTACCCAAGCGCGCTCCACAGGGAGTCTTACAAACGGGATTAATGATGGCGATTGATTCACCCACCCGCTGCACATCTGACAGTAATTACCAACATCTTTATCAAAACAGCAGAAAACAGCAGATGCATTAGTGGTTTCATATCAGTCAGTGAAATCCAATATGTGTGCTCAAGCTTTGAGAATACAGGGACACAAGGGCTTCTAGCAGGAGGAGAGTAGGAGCCAAAGAGCAGCGCGGTTCTTACTTCAGACTCTCCTGCGAAGACGACGAGGACCGGTCTGACTGGGGCAGAGACACGATGCTGTCTGAGCTCTTCAGGTGAGACTGGAGGGCCTTCTGATAGGTGGCCTCCAGCGCCTGGAAAAGATGTTCTGCCTCCCGGCTGTAGTGACCGTGAAAGCCCCAGTAGCACCTACAGGGTGGAAAAAAAGAGAAGAGGCAGTGTAGTGAAAAACAAAAAAACAAACTAAAGTTTCTCATTGAATTTTAAGACAGGACACTTACTTTCTAGCGATGGATCTGGCTTCAGAGTCGGCATCGTGGATTCCTTTCTTGATGGTCTCTGTGAGAACTGCCACGTGCCTGGGATAGTAAGGAAACATGGCAAGAAGAAACGGTTAAGACAGAAACGAGCTGTACTGATGATGTGAAGCACAAACAGCTCTCAGGGGAGTTCCTCGTTCCTCTCTCCTACAGTTTGAATCCTCTGCTGATCCGCAGGGAATGTAGCCACCCGTGGGGCTTTTCACCCGCTTTTTAAAGTCCCCGCTGCGGTTGCCATGGTTACATATATGGCAAGCAGGCCCCTTGATGATGATGATGATGATGATGATGATGGCTCGCTCAGGAGTCATCAATTTAACGGGCCTCATCAGCAGCTCGGCGAGCCAGCTCAGCTAACTGCAAATGCTCAACAACCTAAATGTCATCATGAGAGAGTAGAAGAAGAAGCTGCATGCACGTCTGCACCTCAGCAGCACGCATGCACGCGCACACACACACACACACACACTCTTATATAGTATGCTTCCAGGAGGAAACAGCAGACTAGCTCACCTTTCCAGTGTATTGGTGTGCCACTCCTGCAGCATGAGGTCGAGAAACTCGTAACAGCGTCTGGAAAGAAATGAAAGTTTATATGAATACGTCTTTAACCTGTTACACCTTATACTTTTTTACACCTTTGGTCACTGAGATTCGAACCTGTCTGACATTTTTATTAAATGCACCTATGGTATTTATTTGAAAATTCTACATCACCCCGTTCTCGAGTTAATAACCCCGACAGCCCTTTAGGGCTGAGGAGTAAAATGTATATCTGCAAAGTAATTCAGAGTATTTATTCATTCATTATTCATTTCACTGGATTTAAAGTAAACAATAACCTTTCTGTGGCTGAAGCTCCGACTTGAACATGAACTCTCATGCCCTCAAAAATTATCTAAAAAAACCCAGCGGCATTAATGACTGCATTATGTATATACATTTATATATATATATTTTAATGCCTCTGAAAATAAATTCATTTTAATGACTAAAAGTTAAAAGAAAAGATATATAATGAAATTTTACTATTGACATATTATTATACATTTTAACATTCACAATTTAAGTACTAGCCTACTAGGAAGCAACTCTTTTCTTTCTCTTTTAAAGCACTTCGCCCTCAGACTGCTGGCTTACTTGTGGTTCCTAGAGCATTTAAAAGTAGGATAGGAGGCAGAGCCTTCAGCTTTCAGGCTCCTCTTCAGTGGAACCAGCTCACAGTTTGGATTTGTATATGTGTGTCAGGGCTCTAGAGTGCGACCAAATTTTTCAGTGGTGCGACTAAAAAAAAATATTTGGTTGCACCTGTGCGACCAACTGTTCGGGTAGCAAAAAAAAAAAAAATCTGCAACCTTCCCTGTGGTCAACAACAGACACACATTAAGCCCCTATCATGGACTAGTAAGGGGCGGGACCTCTCTGATTGGCCGTGGTCCAGTTGAAAGTGCAGGTGGAAGTGGGAGGTGAGTAGCTTGAATAAAGCGATATCAATTCATTAAATCCTGAATCGACTTTTAAATATAACTGTGTTTTGCCAGAAACGCCCGATTTTCAGATTAAAGCTCACAAAACCATTTCAACAACAACCAAACAGCAAATGAGAGCAGGTACACGGACTCCACACAAAGACGTAAACACAGAGTGGACCAGACGCATCAGAATCAACTTTCTTTCTCGGCTTTCTCACCCGACGGCCCAAACACGGACACGCTGTCGGAGCTTAGCGATTCTGATGCGTCCGGTCCGCGCTGTGATTACGTCTTTTTGCGCTGATTCTGAGCTGCAGGTTTTGTCTCTCTCCAACCAAAATTCACCGAGCTAGCAGCAAAAGAAGCAGCAAACTGCGCTTCATATTTGATCAATGTCGTCATGAATTTTGCTGTTTTGCTTCCACGACTATTAAAATCACACTTCATAAACAGCTCTCTCTCTCTCTCTGTGCTTCAAGAACAGTTTCCCGTCTCAAATCTCTGTTTTCTGCATTATTAATTCGCTTATTACCCACCAGTCTACCGTTGTTTACAGCGCTGTTATTTTCTTTTTTTCACTTAAATGACCTCGGACAAGAAAGCCTAATTTCTGTTGTTCAATACAGAAGAAATTTAAACTTTATATGCAGAATATTGCAGAATATTTTTAAGGTTATCTGCTATAAAAAGCCAGACCAGGAAAATCTCCTTCATGTTTTTCTGTGTTTTATTCTCAGTTACTTTCACACAAAGGCATCTGCTGTGATGTTCACAATTCTGATGAAGTCTCATGTGTATCAGTACTGATAAATGATCAGAATTATAATATTTCTGACTGTCTGAGGCTAAATTGAATCGAATCGGGACTTTGAAAACCGGAATCGAATGGACTATAGAAATCAGTGATGATACCCAGCCCCAGTGAGCAGCCTAGGCACGACAGAAGTGGATGTAGCTGTAATAGGAAAAGAACTATTGTTAACTTTTCTGTTAAGTTAAGGCCTGATCCTTCTGAAATTCATAGCCAGTGCTCTGACACAGAGCCATCAATCTTTGAATGCTGAAAAAGCACAGTGTATCCAGAAAAACACATTATATTATATAAATTATTATAAAATTTGTGTGCGCCTAACTTTTGTGCCGGTACGCCTAACTTTTTAAAGTTAGGCGTACCGGCACACCCATGGCAAAAAGTTAGTCTAGAGCCCTGTGTGTGTATATTTACACACACACGTAAAGTGGCTTTTTACTTTATTTGATATTTATTTTGTTTTTATCCGATTACTCCCCGTTCTTGAGTTTCTACATTTTCTCTTTTTTTCCTAAAAGTTTTCTTTCTTTTTAATCTTGATTTATTTTTCCCTAACAGAAAATCAGGTTTATTGGAAAACAAATAAGAAAACTGAAATTCTTGTCTTTTATTTTTAACTTGCAGCTGGTGTGTTTTATTTTAAAAGGCATTCTTACCGTCTGACTGCGACTGATTTGGAGGTGCAGTTACTGGTAATGATGGGGATGAGCCGTGGGTAATGTGTGTGCTGGGAGAGAAGAAAATGTCAGGAGGGATTATTTCTTCTGACAGCTCTGCGAGGATCAGTTATTTGCATGCAGTAATGCTCTGAGATCACTCACCCTGAGGATGAGACGGATGGCGGCCACCCCGGACGTGGCCATGACTTTGGCACTGTTGGGCACGAGATTCAGCAGGGTTGGCATGACGCTCTCGGCCGCGTGGTCAAACTTGTTACCGAGAATCGATGACAAATGTCTGGCAGAAAGAAAGAAATGGTTACAATGCAAAAAGCTTTCAGATCGGCAGAAATACAGAGGAGTGAGTGAGGGATGATGGGAAACGTCTGCTGTGCTGGCATTAAGAGGGATGATAGGATACATGTAGGTCTCATCTATTCATCAGCCTCCTGCTCTTTCAGTGCCTCTCTGCTCTGTTCCACCTCATCGGGGCCAGATTAAACTCGGGATGACGGATGTTTGTAAGTCCAGAGTGATGCTGCAAGACTGGTTTTCATTAGCTTAAGCATTTCACTGTATAACCTCATCAGTTACGGATCCATGTTAATGTCAGCGCTGCTAATCAAAGCCATTAGAAGCACGTTGATCAATGAGTAAAAACTGAATGACTCCTTACGGAGCCCTAATCCAGAGAGAAACCCATGAAAATGACATGAAATGCAATCACTTGTGATTTAATGAATCATCCTGACATGTACTCTGCTCATCTGGTCACACCCTGATGACAAAATATTCAGTAAAGATGAACTAAAAGTGAGCCTTTATAGGCAAAGGTTTCAATTAGACACTTAAACTTCTTGTTTTGTCATACTGACAGTTTCACAGCTGAAAAAAAAAAAAGTCTGAAGATTAGACTATGCACTTCACTATCAGGGTATAATGACAGGGTGGTCATAAACATAATCAGACCAATTGAGCCCAGCCAGGCAGGGAAATCTAAGCAGTGTGTCATGCAGAAAGATTCTGGTCTTATGGCTTTTTGTAAAAACCCCTCTGCAAACATTAATAAAAGCTGTCACCACTGAGGCGATCGTGGCTCAAGAGTTGGCAGTTTGCCTTGTAATCGGAAGGTTGCCGGTTCGAGCCCCGGCTCGGACAGTCTCGGTCGTTGTGTCCTTGGGCAAGACACTTCACCCGTTGCCTACTGGTGGTGGTCAGAGAGCCCGGTGGCGCCAGTGTCCGGCAGCCTCGCCTCTGTCAGTGCGCCCCAGGGCAGCTGTGGCTACAATGTAGATGCCATCACCAGTGTGTGAATGTGTGAATGTGTGTGTGAATGTGTGTGTGAATGGGTGGATGACTGGATGTAGCGTAAAGCGCTTTGGGGTCCATAGGGACTGAGTAAAGCGCTATACAAATGTAGGCCATTTATCATTTATCTTTTACCACAAGGTGGCAGCGTTATCCCAGAAAGTCAAATCATGTTGCTGGATGCACTTCCTGACACAACGTTGTTTATTTGGGCCTGGGGCTGACACTCCATTATTTCTTTCCATTGTTATGCCGATGACATTCAAATTTATTTCCCTTTGAGTTTGAATGTCACAGATCCATTGCATACATTGTTTAATTGTCTTCATGATGTGAGAACCTGGCTATCTCAAAACTCTCTAATATTGAATGACAGTAAAACTGAGGTTATTGTCTTTGACAGCCATATTCCATTGAACCAACTAACTGTTACCCTTGGCCCACTTGCTAGCTACCTCTCCAACGTTGTAAGAGACCTTGGGGTACTCCTGGATAGCTCTTTCAAATTAGAGAAACAAGTATCTACTGTGGTTAAATCTGGTTTCTATCAGCTACGTCAAATTTCTAAAGTTAAGCCTTTCCTCTCCCCCAAGGACCTTGAAAAG
This sequence comes from Neolamprologus brichardi, assembly GCF_056152115.1. NCBI lineage: Eukaryota > Metazoa > Chordata > Actinopteri > Cichliformes > Cichlidae > Neolamprologus > Neolamprologus brichardi. The sequence continues at coordinate 31,199,566 of NC_142119.1, read as the reverse complement.
CTTATTCATGCATTCATTACCTCTAGACTGGACTATTGTAACTCCCTCTATTTAGGCCTCCCCCACTCCTCTCTTCACCGGTTGCAATTAGTATTTTATCGGGTGCCAGAATGCATGACCATATGACTCCAGTTTTAACCAAGTTACACTGGCTCCCTGTGAAATTTCGCATCGATTTTAAAATTCTTTTATTCACTTATAAAATCTTAAATAACACTGCCCCTAGCTATTTAACAGATCTTCTTCATTTGTATAACCCTGTAAAAGCACTAAGATCTTCTAACCAGATGCTCTTAATGCAACCTAAGTCTAGGTTGAAAACCAGAGGCGACCGTGCCTTTGCTATTGCAGCTCCTAGATTGTGGAACAACCTCCCTATTGCCGTTCGCTCTTCTGAAACTGTTCAGTCTTTTAAATCTCGTTTAAAGACCCATCTTTTTACTCTGGCTTTGATGTAAGATAGTTTGATTATCATTTGGTTGGTTTCTATGTTTGTCTCGTCTTGCGTTGTATTTGTCTTATTTTATTTTATTTTATTATTTATTTATTTATTCTTTTTTTTTTTTAATTTGTGAAGCACTTTGATCAAAACTGTTGTTTTTAAATGTGCTATATAAATAAATTTTGATTGATTGATTGATTGACTCAGAGCACATATGATTCCTGAAGCTGGGACTGGGTCTCCTCCCGCTCTTAAACCAGGGATGTTCACGCATAAAAGGATTGTTAATTACAGGCTTTCATTTTATTTAACTAATTATTTTATTATTAAAATAAATTAATTGTTACACATTTAGATTATAAAAAGATCATTTAAAAAATCTGCTACGACAGGAAAACCAATCAACTCAAAGAGGAGAAAGAAAAAAAGCAAATTCAGTTTTTTTTCTGTCATTTACTTAAAGTTCTTTTTCTTGCCATCCAGGGTTTAAGGTCAACTAAGTTTAAATTTTTAAGGTACATATTACTAATACTGTTTTTAAAAAGTCTTCCATTAACTACAGCTTTAACAGAATTTGAAGAAACAACAGCTGCAGTGAGTCAACCAGGGAAATAATAATAAGAATTCAAAAAGGAGGTCTCTGAAAGAAATGGGAAAAGAAAAAGAAAACCAGCAGCACACCCACTGTTATAATTCTGCTGCCTGGTGGTGAACGTTTCAGAAAACAATTTGCAGGTGACTGATTACAGCAGGTACTTATACCTAATGGCCAGCTGACAATTTACACAGGTGCCAGCGTGCCAAAGGGTCTGAGTCAGCCCACTGGATGGGTTTACACAGCATGAAATAAATCTTCATGTACATATTATAACAACAACAGACTCGATGTATGTGGAAAAACTGAGATGTTGTTGAAATCTCACTTATTTGTCTGAATACATGTCATCTCATCTGTTTTTTTAAATGTTAAATTATTCTATAAAATTGTTCCCAGACACATGTTGATGTTGCGGGTGGTTAAGGGTGTTGCAAGGCTTCGAAAATCTCAGTCTCTTACCCCAGCGTGATGCAGGCCTCTCGGACCACCTGGGAGCGCAGGTCTTTAGCTGACAGCTTGAAGGAAGCCTCAAGAAGTCGAAGCTGCTGAGGGAAACCTTCATAATCAGTGGCACCCGCCAACATGAGGGAACGGACCTTCTTCAGCTACAGAGGAATGAGAAAAGAGGGAAAAAAAGTCACGATCAAATATATATTACCTATCATCTTTATATGTAAGTGTGTGTGTGTGTGTGTGTTTTAAAGAGGACACGTGTGCTTCCAGAATCTCACCGCAACCACTCGGTGCTCCCAGTCATGTTTGTCATCAGACAGCACTTCTCTGATCTTGGTCAGCTGGTCCTCGAGCTCTCTGTTGGAGTAGATCTGTGCACAACAGGACAGGAAGGGAAGCCACAATATTAGCAAGACATATTTCAATATGGCGCACCAAAGTGACTGACCCCGAATCACCAGACTGTGCAGTTCCTCTAATGTCCACTAGAGGCTCAGGCAGTGAATCAGTCCCCACTAGGGATGGGTACCGGTATCCGGTGCCATGATGGCACCGGTTCTGACATAAACGGTAGTAACCAGACCGAAAAGCAGTGCACATTTCGGTGCTTTATTTTGGTGCTTTTTTTCCCCTGAGCTGTGATATACTTTAGATTCTAGCCAATCATTTTACGTTTCTGAGGATAGTAGGCGGGTCCAGGTACGTACGTTCTTGTAGAGCAGAGCTACAGATTAAAAATGCCCAGGGCTAAGCGGTCAAAAGTCTGGCTGTACTTCACAGCAAAATATGCAAACTAAGCAGCCTGCAACAAGTGCTTTAAGCTGATACTGTGATACTGTGCAAAGGAGGTAACACCTCAAATCCGATGAAACACCTGGCGACTCACAGCGTTTTTTTTTAAAGCCGAGAAATGCACCGTATTTGATAGCTTGCTGCCAGACCTCACACCTAGCACATCTACTGCGGGTGTAGCCGTAGCCCTGCCAGTGTAGCAGAAATGATGACGGATGATGATGCAGCAGCAGCCGTTCTTCTTTGCGTGAGTAGCTTAATGTTGTTCGTGTGTAATTTACGTTGAGTAGGCTAACCACGTTATTACATTAATGCATGTAAGGTGAACTAGCAAACACCATCGTAGTTACATGCGGCTGTCGGCCAAAAAGGCTAAAATGACCAAAGAAAAAGTGGGAAACAGCTAAACATGAGAGGTTTTTGGACAAAGTTTGTGTTTTTTCCATTGATTAAGCTCTGCTTCCAGCCAAGAGTGATACCATATTTGCCCCATAGCTGCAGAAAAGGCTAACATTGTTATCTTTTTTACAAAAGAACAGCTGAACATGAGGTTTTTGGACCAATTTTGTGTTCTCCATTATTTAAGCACCGGTTTGAGCACCGTTTAAGCACCGGCACAGTTTCAAAAGTACCGGTTTGGCACCGGTATCAGATAAAACCTAAACGATACCCATCCCTAGTCCCCACGTTATTAAAATGTCCAACTTTACAGCAGAAATAAACATGTTAACAGACTGATACAAAGACTGTTTTGGTGCAATGTTTTAATCAAGGCTTAAAGTTTGCATTGTTGGGGGCGTGGCTGTAGCTGCTAACTGCCTGTGAGGCTTTACCTCAGCTAATTGGAGTCCCTGAACTGGAGCTCTGCAAGGTGTTTGTGCTGTTGGAGCCTTGGAACATTTTTAAAGCAATAATCTGATTACTCTTGATAACCAGATAACCATTTAGCTAGCATTAGCTGCCTTTCTACCCCACCCTTTTGTTTCAGTGCAGCCAAGAGCAATAAACTAGAATTATATCAGTTTTTTAAATGCTGTCTGTTTTGATTAAACATTAAGGTGGTGTGAGATGAAACATTGTGGATTCATTAAAGTCAATCTGACATGACATCCAGAAATCATGAACGCCTTTAAGTCATGTGGAAGTAGTTTTAAGGCACTTCGTGATTCAGCTGTTCAGGTATTTTCAATAAAGCCAAGAATCCCAACTACATGATGATAGCAACCTGCGCTATCATCATGAGATGGAGCAAGTATTTTGGACCATCACACAGGTGTGGACCAATTACCTCTAACACTCCTAAAGCCACACCCTCTGGGGAGGCTAACTACCATCACACTGAGCAAGGTTTCATGTGGAGAATGTGGCCAGCTCACCTGGACCGAGGGCACGTCTTCAAAGGCTTTGATGAAATCCTCTTCATCAACAGCACCAGCAGCAGCTTCTTTACCTTTGAAAAATATACATAAGGTATTTTAAATGGTATTCAACAGCATCTTTTAAACTACGAATTTGACCAAAGAACAGAAGCCTCGGTTCAGTCATTAACCCTTTAAGACCTACCATAGAACCAAGTCCGCCAGAGCTTATATTATATTTTTACATGCTGTGGAGCCATTTTTGGGAGCATTTCAAGTTGCTATACATCAATACAACCATTACAGCCCAGATTTTAATAATATGTCTGCATTAGTGCATAGTAATTACATAAATTGCAAAAAAGTGCAATAAACTACAAAAACATTGAAAATCGTTTTTGCTTTTTTAACATATATTTCTAGTTAGAGAAATTTAAGAGGCTTATCCCTCAAAACTGTAAATACAAAAAAGTTGCACAAAATAGTTTCCTACCACAGGAAATTTATTTTGAGTGTCTTCATAGTTTTATTTTTGAAATACACCAATTTTTATACTGCAGGAAAAACGAAAATAAATATTATAATGCAAATTTGCAAAAAAGCAGCATATGCATCAAAATAAACTATTTCCAGCAGTGCAATATGAGTCCTAAGCATCCCAGAAACCACACAGAAAGTCAGAAAGTCAAAGATAACTTGTAAAAACACCAGTATAGGCTCATAAGGGCCTGATGGTAAAAAACTACATTTCCGCGAAAATGACGTCACTTCCGGTTTCGGGCAGGTAATGGCGGACATGGGAAAGTTTGCGCTGGCGTCTATTCCAACGTAGGAAGTGTTATGAACAGCTGATCGGATCGGCAAAGCGTGTTTCTGGAATATTATGTTTGTGTTGCTGCAAGCGCTTTTTATGCAGTTTTTGCAAAGCTATATGTGGAAGGAAACTGTGACCGAGGACAAGCTGATGGCATAAGATGTAAGTACAACTCCTCCGGTTTCATATGCAAAAAAAATTATTGCGCTAGCTCACGTGGTTGCAGAGCTACCGGGATTTTAAAAAAGTTACGCAAAACAGAGCGTGCCCGCTCCGACCGGTTTTAAAGGGTTAACAACCTGCTCTCAATGCAAGCACATCTATGACAGACTAAAAACTGCCGTCAAACAAAGATTTCTTTCTAAAACATAACGAATCGCCAGCCAACAGAGCTCGGCTGCCTGAGGGTAAACTGTTATGGCACAGGGTTAAATTAAAATGTGAAAAACTGTTCTTTAAATCAGAACAAATAGTGACTTTCAGCGGCAGATTATTTATTCCCAGCACTGAGCTGAGCTTGAACCTCTCCCTCACCCGTGGGCTTTGGCGTGGTGGCTGAGCTGGGTCTTCTGACAGAGCTCACTACAGTCCTCCTGCCACTGGGTGGTGCTTTGGAGGAGGAGGAGGAGGACCGGCCTCCGTCCACAGAGTCCTCATCCTCAAAGTTCTTATCTGCAAAAAAGAAGAAGAAGAAGAAATGAGAAAGGGTGTAGGTGAGTTAGGCTTTTGATATAGGCTGGCTGACTGTGAGGATTATTTCCCGTAAGGATCAATAAAGCACCGTTCAGTCATCGTTCAGAGGCTGAAATCATTCTCTTAAGTGTTAAACAGCCCTGAGTCATTGCTGCGTTGGATAACCTCTCAGGGGGGAGAGTGCAACACGGGCAATCTGTCAGGTGGCGTATGTATCTGTGCACGCTTTAATCATTCCATCCATCTCACTCTAATCTGGTTTGGCAGCAGTGCATACATGGCCCCCGGCGTCACCTGCCCAACGTGACCACTCACACGAGGGATTAGCTGGTGGTGATATCTTGCAGCTGAGGCACGGAGATAAAGGCGGTGTTTGCAGCCATGATCATACCGCTGTCTGAGGACATTTAGAGACATTAACTTGCTGTTTAGGAATCAGGTTTGTGCCTTTTCTTTTATCTGTGGTAGCCACGTATAATAAACCGATACATAAAATAGAAGCTTCATCCACACAAGCTGCTCCCTGCATGAAAATCATCATCATGACCAAAAAATACAAAACATGACAGGGACAAAAAGGCAACAGGTTGGCAGACATGAGACGCACAGAGGCAGAGAGAGCAGAGCAATAACAGACAGACAGGAAGCTGTGCAGGGCGAGACGAGCGCGGCGAGGATAAAAATTAGGACAGATAAATGCATCGTTCTTACGAGGGCAGATTTTCTTGCACATCAGCTTCCTCAGCATGTCTCGGCAGCAGCCTCTAACACACACTCTCGCTTTCTTCAGGCATCTCTGTCGAATGGATTGTGTGTGGCTCCGGCACACTCCCAGACAAACCAGCCCTCTCCCTGAGGTGTGTGTGTATGTGTCACAGTAACATCACTGCTGATGCTGTTGGACTAAAGGCTCTAAAAACAGGGAGGGGTCTGAGGTTATGAAGCATTTTGTATTTACTGAGCACGGTTCCTGTACGATGACCACGCTCTCGTGTTTAAATGCAGTTTCTCAAAAAGAAGTCAATAATGATGAAGCTTTGACAATATTTTCAGGGTCATAAACAAAATGACATGAAAATATTTGTGCTTTATCTGCTGCTAAGTCTCGGGGGAATCAGAGATGCTCAGACCTTCTTTATCCAGCCTCCTCCTCCAGCTCGTCTGAAGTGTTCATAAGCCAGCCGATAGATATTTCTTTCCCTGGGAGGTTGGAGGCATCCTAGCCAGTAGCCCAAAGCACCTCGCTTTTTCATGTGGAGGACAAACCCCTCCTGTACGCCCACGTTCTTCACCCTCTCTAAGAGACTTTCTACTGCTTGTATCGGTGATCTCATCCTTTGTCACTGCCCAAACCTCGCGTCCATAGGTGAGCGTCGGAATGTAGATCACCAGTAAATCAATAGCTTCTCTGTGGCCCTCTGCTCTCTCTTCACCACAATAGACCAGCACAGCATCCTCATCACTGCAGACCTTCTCTCAATTGCTTACTCGACTCTCAACCCACTCATGAGCAAGACCCCTGAGAAACACAGCCTTAGCTCTGTGACTTAGCTCAGCCAATTCTCATCCCAGCCGCTTTATACTTGACTGAAAAAACCCCCCAAAAAAACAACACAGTGTGAGCTGGAAGTCGAACTGACACGTCAGCCAGAACACAGATGATGAACACAACGTCTCAAAGAGCCAAGATGTGATCCTGGGTCCATGGAAGTGTGCACTTTACAGTAAAATAACCAGTACAATCCACACACGAGGTGCAACCAAAGAATCTCGGTCGGTGCTGAGAAAAGACGTGCAGATGCTATTCGCTCTCTATTCTCTATCGATCGATCTCTGTGTGGCTAAACCTCTCAAACAATGAAAAGCCATTAGCTTACTGTAAACCCTTACTTTGCTGCCTGTAAAAAAACGACGCACCTCCACGAGCATCTGATATTGGGATTCTCCGTCCCACAAATGCTGCAGGTTGACTTCCGTTTTGTATTATTGAGGCGCGGAAACACGTGGGGCTCGGCCTAAAACACTCAGGCTGCAGACCCACAGGGCAGATTCAAAGTGTGATGCTGTGGCTCAAAGCTCTGTGCTTTGGAACGACCTACACGTGACAATTATACACTTACTCTATGCCCCACTTGCTCCAAATAACATTAACACACCTAAGAGAGGCCAATACAGCCATATCAGACGCAACATAACATAACGTATTAAATCTGCAGTAAAGTGCCTGCTGTAGACATTCATGAATTTAAACTTTGTGATTAAATTCATTATTTTCTTTCCAAAATGTTGGACACTACAAAGACACCTGTGTACACACCTTTTAGGCCATTTTAATATCAAAGGGTTGTTAGTAAATATGGCCCCATATGGACTTTCTTTCCTTGAGACCATGAGACATAATCTCTCCAGTGTGTCGTGGGCCTCCTCCCTTTAGGACATGACTGGAACATCTCACCCAGGAGGTATCCGGAAAGCATCCTAATCAGTTGCCTGAACCACCCTAGCTGACTCCTTTCATCTGTTTTGGGTTATTTTTGTTTCTGGAACAGCTCTTTTAGGTATGATCCTTGCAATCCATCACAGCACTGTTAGAAAGTCTGATTAAGTGGCCAACCTACTCATCAGCGCATCTATTTTTTTTTCCAGGTTAAAGGAAGTAATCAGTTATCAGACATCAATTTGTAGGCCAACAAAACCAATAGCCAATCACCTAAACACACACAAATCGACAAGACTTCCGCCCCCTCGCCTCTTCGTAAAGGCTAACAGCTCGCACACCTGAGGAGAAAGCACAGCGGCCGACCACACAGACGAGAGCATTGATCACAGCTGTCAGAGCAGCTGCTGCCAGCAACGCTGACACAACGGCTGGATTGTGTGTGTGATTTACCCAGGGAGCAATTAAAGCGGCATGCAACATGAGATGAGCAGTTCTCTCTCTCTCACACACACACACACGGAAGAGTGTGTGTCACAGCCTGAGGCGGGTCATTAGAGCATCTGAAGGTAAATGAGTGGTGACAGCAGCAATCAGCCCACAAGCCTCTGGACATCACCTCCATCTTCCTGTAAAGGTTTCATCACTTGTAACAGGCGGAGGCCGTGAGGGACGTCAGCTAGAGCTGGGCGATATGTCGAGTTTTTAAAAAACATCGATATATTTTTATACGAGATATAAGATGTGACAATATCCTTTATATCGATATAGTCTATGTTACGTTATAACTATACTTGTGGAGCCGCAAGTTTGCCTCTCTTTCGTCCACTTTTGTCTTTACGCAACATTACTCGGCCTCGCCCCTCCTTCACTGAACACAACTCCCCCTCCTCCCCCATCGCTTCACCTGCAGGAAGCGACAAGATGGACACGGCAAATCTCCGTTAACGAGTTGCTGCGCATCGCCCCGTGCGTGGGGCTGGACGCCGTCAACGTGTTAGCTAGCTAACCACGCTAACGAGCTAACCACGCTAACGCCATGCAGCCCAGAGGCGCTGCACGGCCTAAAATCCTTTCGTTTTTTCAAAAGTTGACAGCGCGCCTTATGTATGAATTCTGGTTGTGCTTGATGACCGCGAACCGATTTTATGTGGTACACAGCGCTCAGCAATCTGTCAAAAATGTTTTAGTACGACTTTGGTAAGCTACGGAGCTTCACCGGTTGATGGATTGTCGGCGCATTACGGCTACCGAGGAGCCTCGCGGAGTGATACGTACTGTGCTTCAACGTAATATTACCCTACTGTGTATAAGGACCATAAATGGCACCTGTTAAGAGACGTGGTTACGAAGAGGATTTCAAACTCAATGCTGTCAGTCACGCAGTAGAAGTTGGGAACAGAGCAGCTGTGAAATCTGTCTTTGTTATTATGCTTTGCGTCTGTTAGTTTACATTTTGACTGCACAATTGTGAGCTTTTTGTTATGCACAAAAACAACATTGTTTTCTTTTATTTATGGAGCATTATTATTTAATAAATGCTCATAATTTATTTTTGAGTAAATTTTATGTACATCTATGCTCTATGTTAATAAAAGTGCCTGTGTGACATCTGGGACACAGCTTTGACTAAGAACTCTCTTTTTGTTCTTACTTTATGGCTTTAAAAAAAAATATCGAGATATATATCTTATATCGCCGTCCAGGTAAAAAATATCGAGATATGAATTTTGGGTCATATCGCCCAGCCCTAACGTCAGCAGTTTAATGTTTTGGGGTTTTTTTTGTCTGACTAAAACTGTTTGTTCAGTTTTTCATCGATCTTTACACAACTGTGATAAAACTGGTTTTAAGTACTCTGGAAATGTATCAAAAGTATCTGCTGTAGCTGTGAAAGTAAAGCAGGTTTAACACCACTGTGTTTTATCATTACAGCAAAGCAAAGAAGCAACCAAACACGTGAGAAATACATTTCATGAGAAAACAGTCATATCGCAACAGTTTATCTGCAGGGGAGAAACAGCAAAAATACTAATCACGTAACTTTAAAAGGGGACCAAGATCTGCATCCATATTACGTTTTTATTTCATCTTAAATTCACTTAAGTATCAGTTAGTTTCCAGCGTCGGTAAGAGAAGAAATGAAAGCAGGGACAGAGAGCAGGTTTGTGTGGGACAGGTCGGGAATTTTGCTTTGCAGAACTAAAAACCAACACATTTGAATTCTGCAGGTTTGGCAGTAATCATGTCAAGGAGAGGAATACTGCATTTTATCTGAACTCACTAAATAAAATAAGCCTGAAAGGAAGAACTGTAATGAGTGTCTCGTTCTAATTTTCTAGTCTTATAATGTCCACTCTACGACCCACAGTGATACAGTTTCTTTGGATAAAAGCTAAACACTGCAGTGTGGACTGTTGAATGTTGATAATTAAAATAGGGGATATTTTCTCAATGGGATAAAAAATGCTGTGCACTCCCACATAAAAAGGGACACTTGGTATACCCCACATCCAGCGCGAGTAACAACACGATTACATCACCTCCTCCTGAATGGGTGTTTTAACCAAATTAACTGCATTTTTTTTTTTAAATTTTGTAGACACATATTCTCATTTCAGTTTTCATTTCTTATTTCACTGTATTAACTTGTTAGTGTTGTTTAACCCCCTCTGAAAATAAAGGCGCAAATCCTGTTGTTTGAGGACTGAGAGGTGTGCTGCCTTTTCTGTCCACTAGGTGTCAGGATACACTGTGGGTGCAGTGCACAGTGGAGCTGCCAGAGCTGGCAATAGTAATCTGCATGAAGCTCAGATTTATATAACAGTGAGGATCTTTTTATACAAACAGAAGAAAAGCTCAGGGGAACGGGGGATTAACTGAAAGTTTAGCTCAGGAAAATTCTCTAAATTGAGGACAGAGGGAGGATCTCTTGCTATCCCACCAGCTTGCTCGGTTTTCTTCTTCACCTTTTTGTCCCTTGGTACCCCCTAAGGGAGCCCAGAAGAGTCCAACAGGGATCTTCATGAGGCCCAAGGCGGTGTCTCCATCACTCACTGCAGCAGTTTAGCTGGTGTTATATAAGACAGCTGACTGGTGATCAGTGTTATATCATAATAAAGACTTCCTATGTTTTTATTTTAAATCACCTTCTGCCTGCAAATTATGTGCTGATGAAATCTGATGTTTACCATCTCCTGAGATTTGCACAGTGTCCCATTTTATTTTAGACCTCATGACTTCTGTTCATACCTGTTTGTTACAGACGGGATTTGATCCGTCAAATATCGAACAGAAAACTGAGCTCGTGCTTTCTTAGAGCCACCGAGCAGGAAGGAGCTCACGTCCCTGTGAATTTCTTAGCTGACAACAATCAACATGTGATCAGTTCACCTATAAATCTGTTTGTTCTCATCTTTGTATGACTGAAAGAAAAATTATGGAAATATAAAACAAAACCAGATTAAGAATTATAAAAATAAACATGGAATAAATTAATTTGGGGTAAAAATGAACATAAGACGATAATCTAAATAAAAATAATTAGTAAATGAAATTATAATTACAGGGGAAAAAAATCCTAAAACATTTGATCCCCCCCTTTTTAAGGTGAATAAATACTGAAGTAAATTAAGACAAATATCAGCATTAAATTAATTGTTTTGGTTCACATTAATAGCTGATTTATTTCTCTTTATTTTTTAAATACTGCCAGCAAAAAAAAAACCCAAAACACACTCAAAAAGGCCACTCACATACACTCCTCTTGTGGTGTTCAGTTTTTTGGCGCTATTTAATGAAAATCTGTCATTTTTATCACTTCCTGCCCAACAGGATGGTGTGGAGAGTCTGACACAGTGGTCTCATTACTTCAGTAAGCCTGTGGCTACACATGTCTGTCTCTGTTTCACTAAAACTGTTTTCCGTGGTGTCACCCTGCTTTCAGGGTAGACAAATAGCGCAAAGAGAATTATCGATCACAAGTCCAATGAGCAACGGACACCTACTTTTATAATCCACTGTGGTGCTGAGAAAAAGATCCACCTCACTGTCTGTCCCAGTGTTAAGACTCACTTTGTGCAGTCTTTGTTTCCCTAATAACCTTTTCCTCGGATTTCTGATTTGCTTTTGATAGAACTTAACTTCATTTTTTGCATTATCACAGTTTTTTTTTTAAATGAGAAAGCAGGATTAAGAAGCTAAATCCATATATTACATACAGACATGTAGCCAAATGAGAGAGAGGCCAACAGAGAGTCAGACTAACAAGAAGCCAGAGCTAGGTGAAGTGGTTCAGGCAGATAAACCAGGTCAGAGCCTGAACCACGTCATTCCAGTAAGTGTGCATCTGTAGGAAGCTGCTCAGCACCTTGGGCTTTGACACATGACACAGGATTGGCTCTCAAACATCTGCACATGGCGGCGACCTCACACAATCAATGAGCAAATACTTAAATGATGACTGGCAGGTAGAATCAGCAGAAACGGAGCAGGTTTTATGACCAGAATCGGCCTACCAGCACTACAGTTTAACGTGCAGAAGCAAATTTGGTCGTATGTTTTATGGACACCCATGACCACCGATGGGTACTAGGGCAGGGCGATATGGCCAAAAATATTTATCACTATATATATTTGAGAAATTGCGATAATGACATAACTGACGTGAGACAAAATACTTTACAACTCCACAACTTTATTAGTGCAAAAAAAAACAAAAAACAACCCCCATCAATGTATTTTCACTTAAACAAGCAGCTGTTTTTTTATGCAAATTCCTTGCTGCCAGTTTAACCAAAAGTCATTTCCAGTGGAAACTGGCCAACATATCCTGAGCATAACCATGTGTAATATCCACAAAACTTAAAAAGAGGTTATACACACACAATACGGTAATACTATGTTGAAGAACAGCACGTATTACTCGGTGAGGCTCCTGACTACGGAAGCCGTAATGCTTTGACAATTCATCAAGCGGTGCAGCTTTCTAGCTTATCAAAGTCGTGCTAAAACATTTTTTTTTACAGATTTCTGAGCGCTGTGTAAGACATAAAATCAGTTCGAGGTCAGTAAGCACAACCAGAATTTATACATAAGGCGCACCAGATTATAATGGGCACTGTCAATTTTTCAGAAAATAAAAGAATTTTAAGAGCGACTTATTTTCCGAAAAACATGGTAATAACAACGGCCCGCTTGCATGCGCTACCAAAAATTGTGTTTTGGTGTGTATCTGACGAAAGCCAAACCAGTTCCACACCACTGAAGTTGCAGCATTTTTACAAACCAATTCTGGTTCATCCGCTTCATTCAACGACCCGCTTTCGCCCTTCCTCCGTCGCCGCCATGCTTTTTCTGCCACGTGCGTATGAAAACAAAGGTACTGCGCATGCGCGTTTGACCCATATTCTATCGCGATATTTCATTTTCTTATCATTGCCCAACATTATACCGGTATTACCATGAACGGTATGATATAGCCCAGCCCTAATACCTTTGATGTTTGACTCTGACGCCCAGACAGAATTACCAGTTAAATGCACTATTCGCCTGGAATACCTGCTTATCCTGCTGCCTTGGCAACCCAAATTTGGACAAGCAGAAGAAAATAGAGGGATCGATATCTATTTTTAAGAGTAACAGAAAAAGAATCGCCAAATGAGAAAAAACTGTATCTACAGCTGAATCCTGCAAACAGATTACACTGGATTTTTCTAACAAATACATTCTCTGAGATTAAAATCCTTCTCGGAGGACAGCAATTATTGGTATTGCGAGAAACTCCTTAAAAGGTTTGTTGACTTTATTCCAAAAACAAGGGTTGAAATGGAAGTTATACTTTGAATTTGCTAATATTGAAGTCTCCCATAGATTTCTATTCAGCATTAATTAACATTCTCTCAGTGTTTGCAGTAACAGTGTTTGCTTGTTACTGTTTGGGATTTGCTTCACATTCAGGTTTGTGCTACCCCAAATGAGCCTGTTCACAAACTATTTGCACAGACTGTCAGTGCGGCAGATAACCCCGAGCCTGTTTCCCAAGCAGAGGGGCCACTGCTGTACCGGCCTCTTATTGTGCCCATCAAAGACGCTGTTTAAACCCCAGAATCACAGGGCCAGAAGGGCTGTCTGCACAATTCACTTGGCAGAGAGCAACAGTAAAACAAAAGCATCATTCAAGAGGTTTAAACTCATCTCTTCATTTCTCTGCATCTCCCTTTGTTTTATATAAAGTCCTCCAACACCCCCCCCCCCTCCCCCTTACACAGTCTCGCTCGGGTTCTGAATGATTTTGCAACCGAAAACATTAAAAATAGATGATGTTGAATTACGTCTCTTGTAACATTTAACTGTCCTGCTGCGATCTAGTTTTTGCAAACAGCTGGAAATTTGTACATTTTGCTAATAAACTCAGTTGGCAATGAAGAGTGAACTCATTTGCTCCCAGCTGTCGACATGCAAAATGCATGTTTGAACCTTCTATTTTTATCAGTATGGCCTCTTCAAATCAAAGACATTTAAAGAAAAGGTACTTCTTTGGTGCTTTAAAGCCAAATCCTCCTCCACACAGTAAAGCAGCCAATGGCAGCAAATACACAGCATGCACACACCCACACACACATTAATGAGCTTGTTAAGCTCTCTGCAAAGCACCGCTTTCACTGTGTGTGTCACGATCAAAGAGCTTCCTTAGAATGAAGCGCTCTCCTTTCTCCTCGTTCACACACTGGAGTTATACTTGAAATCAGGTTTCACAGCTCAGAGAATGATGTCATTTCTCATTTTACCGACAGTCCCCGACATGATGTCACATGAGTGAAGAAACTCTGTGACTCTTACAACCTGAATTAACACGTTTTGTTTATTTTCCAGTCAAGTAATAGATGCTTAAACCGGCTGTCATGATGAGGCTGAGGATGAGGATCTGCTCATCACAGCTGAACACTGAGGGAAACAAAAACCTGCAGAGTCTGCAGGGTTTATGTAACAGCAGCAGAGCACAGGAAGGGGCTTGTGAGAGCTCACACACACACAACAAATGCACACAAAATGCCTTGGGAATTCAGCCAGTCACAAAAACACTGTGATTGTGTTCAAGAAACTGAGAAGTGAGCAGCTGACATGGCGTCCCACCCACCCACCCACAGCTCTCCTCTGTGGTTATAAATACAGCCTGGATCTGAAGCCTCAGTGTGCGCAGATCTGGAGAAATAATACAAACTTCTAGCTCACATCCGAGATATCCACACAAGCTATCCATCTGAACGATGCGCCACAGTAAACCGGACCTCCAAACTGTTTATACATGATTAGAAATCGTCAGAACTCACTGATTTTACCAGTGATTTTAAATAGATTTGGCTTGTTACAAAGCTGCAGCTGTATTTATGATACGGGACAATTTAAAGTTTTAAATGCAGCTTTTATTACCAAACTTAGGGCTTATTCTGTGTTGAGAGCAAACACACAGATGCTTGGAGGTTTAATATCTGCGCATAAGTGAGCCTTTATGTTTCAGTAGTTGTTTCTCCTCTCAGTAGTTTATAGGAAATAAAACATTTTATATGCATGAAATGTATGTCATACATAAGAAAGGAAATGGAAAGAAAATGGAACCAAAACAATAAACAGACTACTCCCACACACTGTTATGAAAAGCTAAATATTAGTCACAGGCAAGTAGAACCGCTCCTTTTTTTGCAGCTGGACATAAAGGTCGTGTCCAAATTCATGGGCTGCATCCTCCTGAGGACCCGGCCTTCGCGGTCTACGTGGGCCGGGTCCTCAGAAGGTCGGGTAGGCCGGAAGTAAACGGCCGTGAAATTGGACGGTCTCGCCTTCTGATTTGCGTCACCGCTGTCTCAGTGGAGTTTAATAAACTCGGCCGTCTGCTCCTTGCTATCTAAAATATAACAGGACACTGGCGTAAATTCTCGACTGTCTCACACTTCTGTTTAATCAGTTTTCTGTTTGACGTTTAGTCAGCTGTGTAAAAACCAAGGAGGAACCCACCCGGGGGATTAATAAAGTTTTATTTTATCTAATCTAATCTAATAACTTTAATCTCAGCCAAACCGATTTACTCACGAACAAACAAAACACTGAAAAAAGCCCAACAATAACATCTTTAGGTTGTCTAAGTGACTTATATATTACGTTTAACCCGAGCAGCGAAAGTTTGCGGTGATCTGAAAATGATGTGCCGGGAGTTGTGCCGTTCTTGGCCGCATCAGTAACCCTCGAGCTCCCGGCTTGCTATCGAGCTGGTGGGTAGCAGACGTCTCCGAAAACGTCGAAGCACTTTTGCAAATATGCGATATCTTGATAAACCGAGCAGATATTTGAAGTTTACACAGCTACTTTCTCGCCTGAAAATATGTTAAAAGTTTATTTTGTGACCCAGAAAGATTAATAAGAGTAATTTTAAAACTTAGTAGCGGCCGCCATTGTTGGAAACTGGAGTTTGGCTGGGCCGCGCTATGAATTCTGGGATATGGTCGGCCACAAAGGACACACCCGACCCATCCTTCAAATTCGGGGAAAAGGAGGACGCATTTGTCGGCTGCATTCGGAGGAGTCTACGAATTTGGACAGCCTTCGGCGCGTCGCTGTGACGTAATCGGTCTACAAATGCGGCCTCAGGAGGATGCAGCCCATGAATTTGGACACGACCAAAGTCAACATTTGGCTTGCTAGCATTAATAAAGCTTTGAAACAAACTGCACTGGATTTATTTGGCTAATTTTTGTGGCCCATACGACTCTGCTTCCAGGTAAAATCACCCCCGAGCAGCTCGAGATTACCTTCGCCTCACCCCTGTGGCCGTGTGAAAGCCGAGCACAACAGCAGAAATGAAGCATGAAGCGATCGCAGCAGGTCTGGAACACGACCAGGATCACCGTCACACCGCCCCACACGGTGTCATCTCTCCTGTCAGAGGAGCGCTGACGGTCTGTTTCTGATTTTATGTTGACCTGCAGAATGTTTATTTGGTTTCTGCTTGATCAGAAATTCGCCAGCATATCACACGCGCAACATATTTATAGAAACTAAGTGGAAAGGATTTCTACATGCGCTGTATCAGTAGTGAAAATACTGCAGCAAAATAAATCTCTGACTTAAGCAGGTTTCGCCCACTTCATCAGGTTTCTTGGAGCATCCGCCTATTTAAAAATGCACCACTCCCACTGTGAGGATGACCTGTTTTCTTCATACAATTCAAGTGCTGCAATAACTTTAGTTCCACTTTGGTTGTTAAAAGAGCTGCTGCTGACTGCTGCTCTGCCAGTGACTGAACCGCTGATGTAAAACTGCAAAACAAAATTCATGTCGAACCTGAGGAAGATTCTCATGTCAGGGCCGGCTGCTTTTATAATGAAACGTCAGCAGAAGCAAGATTTTTTGTCCTTGTATACTCCTACCATAAAACCGAAAGTGAGCTTATCAAAAATTATACGCACAAAAATATATAATAGAAGGGATTATGTAACAAATTATCTAAATGATATAGAGAAATGTGTAACCGTTTCCAGGATAAGGAAAATCAAATTGTCGCTGGTGGCTTCAGGCACCAGCAGGCATTCTCCAAACAAGAGGCAAAAAATGTGACACTACCATGTGCACTGCATGGAGAAATCACAGTGTGACCGCTGAAAGCTGCTGCAGCTTCGTCGCAGCAGTCACACTTATAATTATAACGCCACGCTGCTGCAGAAACAACCGGAGACTCCTTCCTCGATCGGAAAAGTACAGACGCGGCTCAGAGCTCAGTTTGCAGCAGAAAAAAAAAAAGATTACATAAAAAGATGAAAACTCAAACACAGAGCAAAAAAGACGATGATAATATTTTGGGTGCTTCAAAGCGTGTGGTCTGAGAGCTCCTCGCATTTCCAGTCTTACCTTCTCCAGCTGTCATGGTGCAAAGCTGCTGAGCAGAACAGGAATGCAGATCCACAGCTGATCGCTCCACCGATCGCTCAGCTCTAACCGAAGTCTCTGCCACCTCTCGCTCTGTTTACCTCACAGTGCTGCCACAGAAATGGCTGCTTTGTTTTGCTCCCTCCCTCGCTCTTGTCGATTTATCCCTCCACAGTCTCTCACTCTGCTCCCTCCTCCCTTGTCTCCTTCCCTGAAAAAACAGCCTGTCTCTTTCCATCTGTCTGTAGTCAACCATCTAGAGAGTGAGCAATTGTATATTTTTGCACTTTTGAGATATTTTTGATCATTTTAGCTGATCTGTAACAGATAAAGGAAACACTAAAGGGATGGGATACACTAAGAGAGCTGTAAAAACACGATACCCGTGTAACATATAGCACTTTAGTTGCTGAAATAGCTCAGTTTTGTGAGAGGTAAAGCTACGTTTCGTAATTACCCTCTGCAACTATATCTATTGCCACCAGGGGGCAGCATTTTACCAGTGGTTGTATTGAGATGTTTTGGGATGTGTGCTGCCCTTAATTTAATTTCTGACATTTCTTTTAAGTCCTACTCCCTATTCCTTCCGACGCTTTGTCTTTTCCCCCGGATGCCGACCATAACGGTTAAATAAAAGGTGCACTGACTCACTGCTTCCTCTTGTGGTAAAAAGTGATAATACATAGTTGAGCTTTAGCTGACATCCCTCCAACACGATGCATCCTTTAGACATGAATTCAAAGCTGCTTTTTTCAATCTCTTGTCCTTCAGTTAATTTTGGAACAGTTTAAACTTCTGCCCTTTGCAAAAAAGAAACTGTTAGGTTAATCA
Source organism: Neolamprologus brichardi (assembly GCF_056152115.1). NCBI lineage: Eukaryota > Metazoa > Chordata > Actinopteri > Cichliformes > Cichlidae > Neolamprologus > Neolamprologus brichardi. The sequence goes on along the minus strand of NC_142119.1, from coordinate 31,181,230 downwards.
AAATAAAATTAAAAACTATACTTAAAAAAAAAAAAAACCTGACTTACTTACTTACTTACGAAGACCCCATTTAACGAAAAATTCAAGTTACAAAGGCACTTAACGGCAATATTTCTGCTCGTGTTACGGCAAAATGCCCAGCTCTGATTGGCTGAGCCCAGAACGCCCACAATGCCTTCCGAATCATGTGACAACCCCCTTGGCTTTCGTACTTGCGCTTCGCTGTTCCACTTGAACGACATATTGTTGTTGCAGTTAGCAATTAGCCTATAGCCTATCGTTCACTCAAAAGGCGCGATGGGTGTTTCGACTTACAAAAATTTTTGACTTAAGAAGTTCCCTTGGGAACTAATTAATTTCGGAAGTCGGGGTTCCACTGTATTTTTTTTTTTTTAAATATATAGATGAATCATCTATACTCTCTCTCAGTTTGGTCACACTACCATCCTCAGGCATCCATGTATGTGTTCGTTGAAACTAAATGACTGTTAAATTTAGCCCCTGACAAATGTGCTCATTGCATAATAACATTAACTGAGCATTTTCAAACAATAAAAACTCTATGAAACATCAAACTCGCGCTTCAAACTACAGTTTAACGCAATTACAACTGAAGTCCAAGGAAAAAAAGTAAAACAAAATAAAAATAAAAAGGCCTATAATAACTCAACAACCCATTTCCTCGATGCTTAGAGCTTATTATAGTAACCATTGTCCTTGATGTAAATGTGTAAGAAAAACTGTATGTTTCTGTTCTGTGTACTGTTTGTTGTATATGTGTCTTCTAGCTGCTGTTACAACCAAATTTCCCCTTGTGGGATAATTAAAGGATTATTCTATTCTATTCTATTCTATTCTAGTCTATTCTTATTTTGCTGTCACGGCGCTCACTGCCCATCCACATTAACACCAGACATTCCCCTCTCTCTAAGACTGACAGATTTCAATTAAAACAAGTCACAGAGTCAATTTCAGTGGAGCTGTGAAAGAGACGAGTCGAGCCAAGCAGCTGATCGTGATGGATATAAAGGCTCAATATCTAATAAGCGCTGAAATGAGACATGTTTACATGCTCCTCTCAGTCCTCCAAGTTAACTTTCACACAGCAACATGAACACTGGCTAAAGTGTCCATTATTAGGACTCACACTCAGGAGTTGCTTCATATGTCTAAATAACAAGCTGAACAATATTATTTATTATTTATATTATAATATTATTTACCCTCAGTGTCTGAAATTAAAGGAGGTTACAAAGAAACTGACTGATGAGAACATTTTTTCTGGACTCTCTAAAAGTAAAAAACAAGGATTAACTAAGGGGGGGTGGGGGGTGGGGTGGGGGGGGTCAGGTGGGATTTTTTTCTCCAATTTGATGGATTTTATACAGATCAATTTAAGGAGTCGAGTAAACAGAAGAACGAAGATGAAAATATGGTGCAAAAATAACCGATAAAAATAGCAGGAAAGAGATGAAAGAACTTCAGTGCCGACTGAAATGCTGTGTCATCATCTTAAGATTGCGACTGTGACTCAGCAGGCTGGTGAATACAGCTTAAATCTGACAGAAAAACGTGCCTCATCATGATTGATCAGGTCTTACTGAAAGTTAAACTTCACATGACACTCAAAGAAACTCAGAGCGGCAGCTGAGACGGGAGGTGGACATTGTTTTGAAACACTGATCCCTGTCTCACCGTGTCCTCCTCGGATCAGCTGTTCTTGCTGTAAATGTGGTGTTAGCTGCAATTAGACAGAGTCAGCAGCTCCAAATGCGAAGAATTTCTAACATCCACCCAACTGCAGTTTTATTTTTTCGTGTTTCTGATATATTAACAGAGTCTGCTGGTCTTTTTTAGTTCCACAGAGGGACAGCTGAAATCTCTGACTCTCGTCCCAGGCTGTCCACTGGGCCTGAAACCCTCCCCCATCCTCCTCCTTTCTCCACGTTCATGTACACATTCAACATGGAGGGTAGACTCAGAAGCTGACACGCCAGAAAAAGAGAGTGATGACACAGGAGAGAAGAATCTGCCACAAGGAAGATGTTGTCTTCAAGTTCTGCTGTCAAATAACTCCTAAATTTCACCCTGCACCATATGACAGACACTGTCATATGCTGCCCCATCCCCTCTGCCCCATCCCCTCGAAACAAAAACGACTTAAAGCACCAGAAAGAGAATTGCTTTTGCTCCAGGGCTGCAATTGGGAAACCTTAACCCATGTATTTGTAGCTAAAAATCTCAGACATCCCCTGAACAGATTACAAAGAGGGCAGCTCTAAGGACACACTCACTGAACCATGAGTTCATATGTCCTTGTGAGAAGCAGTCTGATACAAATCGCCCACCAAAAACAACAACTACAACAACAAATGTATAAACTACAACACAGATGAAGCCTAAGACCTCAGACGAAGTCACAGTCTCTGGTTGAAAAAAACAGGAGCAGTAATATTCAGCTAAAACTTCTGCAGCCTCCAGGTTCACTGAAACCAGCTCCGCAAGTTTCAGCTGATTTTGCAGCTGACTCAAAGACAAAGGTGCAGGAAATCTGAACCTTTGCAGATTCACTTTCAGGACAACAGGCCCTCAGAGAGCCTGACCGACCAAGCGGGAGTCAGCCAGTCAGACAACGGGGAAAAACTACAGTCATCAACAGCAGGATCAGCAGCTCCTTTAATAAACGTGTTTGAGACGTCCCACCTGTTGCTTTTTGACAGAAGATACTGAGGTACATATAATTTATCCAGCCTAAAACTACAGAGATGTGATTTGAATTTCCACATCAGCCAGCCCCTAATGTGCTCTGCATACCAGCAGAAAGAAGCCCGAAGCAAAGAGAGGAGCACTCACCTGAACCAGAAGATGAGATCATGTTCCCGGATCTTTGGACTTCATCGAATTTGCTGAAGATTACATTCAAGCTGTAACAGAGGGACAGAGAGAAAGACAAGAATGTGAAGATAATTATGCAGATGGCACATAAAACAAAGCAGATGGGCAGCAGAAAGTAACTAAAGACCTGTTTCCTGCACCATCCATCACCTCCGAGGTGAGAAGCCCTCCCTCGGCTTTCTGCTGCAGGGACCAAAATAGACCGAAACCACCACACAGATGACTAACAGGCAACGGGGCCAGAGAGAGAGCGAGCGAGAGGGGTGATGGAGGGGTGCAGAGACATATGGCCCAGTGTGAAGGAGGAACGAAGAGGACACAAAGGGAACAAAGAAGATGCCGCATCTGAATGTTCGCTGGTATCTGATATTAAACGTGAAATCACGTTTTGAGCCCGAGCTACAAAATTCTGGCGCCGCTTCAAAGAGCTTGTTCATGGCTGATTACAAGAGCGATGACCATAAATCCGATTTAGGGAAAAAAAAAATCATCTGGGGTGTTCAGTCATGAGCCACAGCTCAAAAAAAAAAAAAAAAGCCAGAAAGTAACCTCTGCAGTGTGGAATGAGACCAAAAAGTGCACATGCACCAGCTCTACTGCAGTTCAGCTCAACTTTAAATCTGCAGCCAACTTCATAAATAATGAATCATAACAGAATATATATTTTATGTTTAAACAACCATTTATTTTACACTCTGTGCTGATTTCTGATGTTAAATCACAGGTTCACAGGTGCTCTGGTGAGCTGCAGAATCATGTTTTAGGAAGGTATAATCCTTATATATGGACAATTCGATAGCAATTTAAAACAGTGGTAATATAAAGAAAAATCATATAATTTATTTATTTATTTTTAAACTTCTATTTAAATTTTTTTTTTTTACACAAATCATGGTCATAATACATAATGGAAACGTTGCCATTATACACAAAAAACAAAACAAAACAAACAAACAAACAAAAAAGAAACCCCCCCTCCCTCCCCACCTGAGGCTCATGTAAAGAGAAACAAAACAAAACAAACAAAAAATGTATGTCACACATCTGGAAAATACGTTTTTATATAGTCAATAAATGGGTTCCAAGTCGCAGAGAATTTTTGTTGTGATGGGAGAACTCTGTATCTAAGTTTTTCCAGTGGTAAAAGAAAAGCACCTCCTTTAACCATTGTACATATGAAGGAGCCTTATCAGACTTCCAGTGGAATAGAATAAGTCTACGGGCAAGCAATGTGGCAAATGCTATGGCATTTTCCTGAGATTTACTCATTTTGTATTGAGATGGCATAACTCCAAAAATGCCAATGCGGAAATCAAGCACTAAGTTCTGTGCACAGATATGAGATAATGCTTTAAATATATTTCCCCAGTAATTATCCAGGTTCGGACAAGACCACATCATGTGATCATATAATTTATTTAGCGTTAAAATGGGAAATTCCTGCAGTACATCAGCCAAATCTGTAGAAAAATGTTCAATAAAAGTGAAACTCAATATGTGAAAAAGGCTAAATAAAATTTAATATAATTCTAATTAAAAAGAGACTCTTGAAAGCAGGGTTGCTATAAAATGTTTAATGACTTTCACATTTTACCCACTTGAACCAAACAGCGCGTGAAAATCAAGCTGTGGTTGGAACAGGGAACTAATAAAGGGCTCTCTGTTCATTAACCATCGCTCTACCGTTAATCAATGAAGGCTATCAAAGAGAAAAATTGTTAAATGGCAGCGGCCTGTTCTCTTACCGTGACTGTGGCAGGCCCTTCTTGCTGAGATCCAGCCTCACCCTCTCACCCACATGTCTGTAGATCTCCACCAGGGAGCTCATGGCTCCATCACGGACCTGGTGACCAGCATCACACAACAACATCAGAGAGGAGTCAAACAAACAGACGTTTCTATTCAGATGTTCCACAGCAGAGTCACCATGAATAAAATGATGTAGTCAACTCATCCGACAAACCAATGGGGGAAAAAAAATTACAATTGAAAAAAAAAAAAAAGTCATACAGACTTTCACCTCCAGATGGCAGCGTTTAATCAGGTACTCTATATGACATCCCTGGTTAACTCACTGCACCACCTGGTGGTACAAGGTGGTGCCGGCTGGCTTAAATTAAACTTCACCTGGTGTCTCTTCACAAAATCTTCTAAAAAGAAAAACGAAAAGAAGAGAGATGTCATGGTAGGCTTTACCTGACTAGTGGGGTCCCCCAGGAGGTTACATATATGAGGAACAATTTTATTGAGAGTCAGGCCTTGGGCTCCATATCTGTAAGACAAACAGATCAGAGTAATGAGCAGCGGGACAAAAACGAGGAGACGGGAGGACACAGATTTTTAACAATGAGGTCACGTGACGGCCCAATCGGCCTGCGCGAGCACAACGAGCGAAGGAGGGAAACTCACGTGTTCAGCGTGGCGACGAGACAAAGGCACACTCCTTCTCTGGTCCGGTTGTTTTTATGCTTGAAGCCTCCCAGCATTCGGTCCCACACGTACTGCAAAAACATCATGTACACAATGAAAGAGGACTTTTTCAAGCTGAAAATTCTGATAAGACGCCCCGTCAGAGGTTGAGAACACACTTTTGTCCTGTAGTTTCATGAAAGACAGTCGTAGTAGTCACATATTTCTTTTAAAAAAGGGGCGTATAATCTTAATGGCTTACATTTACTCACATTCTTTAAATTCATGTAAGATTTTACTGTAATATTTGGAGAGTACTTTGAAGAACATATCAAAAATCAGCTAATGTGTTTAAACACAAAGCTACACCTGACCAAACCAGTTTCCAATGAAAGGATTTCTCCTCCCTGGTCTTTATACAAACTCAGAAACATGTTGTTTAATTGTATTTAATTAATCAACTTTTCATCCATTTCATACTAGCTGTATGCCTCATTTCTACTGATCGCACAGCAGTCCAGTCATCACAGTGCCCAGCAAGCGCCTGTTGCACTTTCACAGCAGTGACAAGAGTGATGCTTTTTGGTCTTATCTATTAAAAATAAAAAAGCACAAGCTGCGTCCTGTGAAAAAGCATATTCAGGCAATAAAAAGTGTAAAGGATGAATGTAGTTGTCAGTTAAATCTGATGGTGAAACGCCTTAAACCTGCATTCTTTTGACCACAAGGGGCCAACAGCTGTGGCTGCAAAAGATCATCTGTTTATAGAGGAGGCTACGGGTAGATTGCCCTGACCTCAGTAAACACTTTCCCATTTATGTATATCTTAATTGTGCCTGGTTTAAGTGTTAAAAGGGAGGATTATCAATGTTATGTTCATTGGCTAACGACATGTGATTGATTGAAGTCGTTAGTCAATGAGTGTGCTGTGTCCTCAGGTCTATAGCTAGCTCTATTGATGCAGTTCACCCAGATGATCAATTTGAAGCTTCAGAGCAGGACTTGGACAACCAGTGGTGGATGTCACCATGGTAACTTCTTTCTTTTATGCTGTCTGTGCTGAAGACCCTGGGTGTAACACCTGTCTAACAAGGTCAACCACTGGCATCCTGCCGGCCCCCTGCCAGCCCCCAGCTTCCACTGCAGGAAGTCTGCGGGTGCAGACGGGTGTGGCAGCAGACTTTCACACCCAGTGAGACCCCCAAGCTCACCACAGAGTAAACAAGTGAGAACTAAAGCCGACATCCATCTGAATTTGAGCTAATGCATGAACACCTGAACTGTCTTAGAAAAAGTGAGCGTGTTACCTGCGGATTGGCGGTTTGTTCCATGATCTTAAGCAGCAACGTTTGGTCTGTTTCTCGCACCTGATCTTTGGCATCTCCCAATCGATCAATAAGGCTGGGCAGAACTGAAGAAAGAAAGAAAGAAAGAAAGAAAGAAAGAAAGAAAGAAAGAAAGGAGTTGATGGAAATATGAGTTATTTATTGGTACTTAACGATGGTGAAAGGGCTCAGTTGTACAGTATGTTTTGTCAAGTTATTCTCATGCAAAGTAAGAGCAGATGAAGTGATCAACAGCACTCAACAGAAACTTGGTGAGAAGAGGTGAGAACAGTAGTTTGAAACTCTGAAACAAAAGCTTTTGATTTTTCACACATTTAAATTCAGGGGAGGATGCACTGAGGAACTTAGGCCATGTCCACACGAATACGTTTTTGTTTAAAAACGCATCTTTTTCTCTCCGCTTTGGTCTTCCGTCCACACTGAGACGGCGTTTTTGGTCAAGGAAAACGCAGCGTTTTGAAAACGCTCTCCAAAGCAGATACATTTGAAAATGCCGTTTTCGCGTCGCAGTGTGGACAGTGAACCCGGAGCCTTTTCTTAAAAAACGATGACACATTTTAGTCATGTGATGCAGTCATGTGACCAATTAAACTAAGATAGCGGCGGGTATCATACAGCAGTTTTGTTTGCTCTCAATTTTGACAGCCCTATTAAAGATTAATATCAGTCTGTACATGCTCCAGATAACTTTTCTTCAAATTCTTTAATTCTCACTCGCTTTTGCAACGTTGTATTTTTGTGTTACTCGACATGTTTCAAAGAGCCTGAATAAAATAAAATACAAAATACAAAAATACAAAATATGTTTTGGTTGATTATTTGTCGATGTGTTTAAATGTGGATGAAAATTCATCCTGAGGGGACTGGGGCAAGAGAGGGGCAATAAGAGACACAGAGTCAACTTCCAGTATCCAATATTAACATTAAAATACATAAAAACTAAAAACTGAAAGTAAACTTAACAATTTTTAATTAAATAATGCAAACTAACTTTAATTTATAAAGATAATGACAAATGAACAGACTGAGTTTCGCTGGTCAGGGTTTTTTTTTAATTCAAGCATTTGAAATAATATAGAGAAAAGCTCTGACTTCACTTCAACTCGATCAGATTACCACAATCCAACATTAAATAAAACATTAAATTTGCATCAAAGATTAGAGTTTGAGTCTTACCTGTTCCCACCTGGGCTCTAAATCGCTCCTGTAACCTTGTCACTAAGGCAGATAAGAGGTCCAGGCCGAGCAGCGCCACCTGGTGGAGACAAAAAAGAAACGCATGCATTAAATACAATTTAAGGTAAAAAATAACCCAAAAACAAAAATCATCACAGAAATCTTAAACATATACAATTACATGTAAATATTTCTTTTACATTTAATAGAAAAAATGAAATCAGAATTAGGAATTTATCAACAAAGAAACACTCGACACAGGCCTGGGTGTGAAAAGGGGCGGGGTTAAAACAACAAACTGTGTGCACCATGACTCAGGGTACACACTCACAACACCGACCTGTAACACAGGCCCTGCCTCTTGCAACTTTCCTTGTCATGGGGTGAGAGAACTGCTCAATGAACGCTTGGTGAGAGCAGTCCAGCTGACACCGTAACAACAACACACACGCATCGCCTGGCGAATGTCCAGGGTTTGGTGCACTTTTTGGAAACCCAATTACTGTGTGCAACAATAATAAAACAACAACAACGACGAGTAAAACAGCAAAGCAACAATGGCTCCAACACACTGCTGCAATCTGCGGGGAGCAAAGATCCTACTGGGGAAACTTCAATATTAATCATCTCAGGATGAAGTTTAATCTGTACAGAGAACCTTTTTTTGTCTCAGCATGTCAGTACAAATGAATTATTTTAATGAAACTGCATAAAAAGTGCTGTTTAATTTTATAAATATGAAGAAAAAGCTTGTGATCCACACATTAACCCTGGAGAATTGATTCTGTTCCTCCGGATGTTACTTTTTCACTGGGACAAATGTTTCTTCGCTCATCCAGTTTACTTTTACAGTTTCAGCTGACTGCAGGTTTCCTCAACAGTATAAACAGTACATTTGCATAACCAGCACCACTGACTAACAATTAGTTTCTTGATCATTAATATGCAAATTGTAATGAACCTTCATCAGTGGCTATGCGCACCATTTACAGAAAGCTGGGAAATGGCTGCAATCCCACCACTGTAACATGGTGAAGTTTATACTCCTCAGTTCCGAGATGGTCTTTCCGTCTTCTACCGGAATGGCCTCTATTAAGTTTTTTGTATTTCCTCTATTTTAATTAAAATGTAAGTTACATTTTATGACATAATCCCAACCATGAGTGAGAGGTGTTGCAGAGGGGGTGGGGACCTCCACTATTGAACAACCTCATTCACCCCCAACTGGACGGCAGATGGCCACACCTCCATGAGCCTGGTTTGGCTGGAGGTTTCTTCCTTTATAAAGGGAGTTTCTCCTTGCCATTGTCGTCAAAGCGGTTGCTCATAAGGGGTAATTTGACTGTTGGGGTTTTGTCTGTTTTCTTGTATTACTGCAGGGTCTTTACCTTACATCATAAAGTGCTTAGAGCCAACTGCTGTTGTGATTTTTCTACCAGCAAATTTACTGGGAACATGAGAGAATTTTAACACCTTAATTTAATTGTCTTTAATTTAGGGCTGTTTTAAAGACCTGCAGGAATCCTACCCTTAAAACCACCGAACTACAAAGTGCTCTTCTCTTTATATTTTCCTCACTGTCTCCAATGAATGCCTCTCCCTTGCTGCAGGCAAAAGTCCTGGTTATCTGCAGCTCTAATCCTCAGATCAGCCCCTTTGTTCTGCAGCTGGAGAGAATGACGGTAATTAGACTGACGACAGGCCCCACACGAAGAGAGAAACCCTGCACAGGAACGCAAAACAGGTTCACTTGAGCTCTTTCTTGGAGTCATAGCTGGAGGTAAAGAGTCTTTTTTGGAAAACTGAATTACACAAGGAACGCCAAAGAAGAACGTGGTCCAGTCCAGGACAGACAGGCTCCGCCTCTTTGCAGACAGATGGCTAACTCTCTTTTTGCTGCCATCCACATCCAGAGCCCCCAAAACATACACACTCACACATGCAGATATATCTCTATTTCACCCCCACCCTGAAGGCTCTGGACCCAAATCTCTCAGACATCATCCCTTCCAAATTCCCAAATCCTCCAATCCGACATGCTCGGCTCTAGTTTCTTCCCCTCCTCTTATCTGCTGCATTTCAATCCTGACAGTGTGTCAGCAAATGTCCACACTGTAAGAAAAATTCTCATCTGAGTGTCCCTTTGCTAACCTTAAAACACAGTTAAAAGAAACTCTGTCGGGGTGAAAAATAAGGTCACACAGTGAGAAAACTAGAAACGTAAAGTAACGTAAAGTAATCCGACCTCCTTAAAGCACAAGGCTGGGCCACTTGGTTTACTGTTTTCTAAGAAACCACCAAAGGCAACAGCAGAACAGCTGCATGGGGACAGCATATTTTTTACATGCTGACACTGTAAAATAAGCTGAAACTGGTGCAGGGTATCAGAGTTGCATGTCCCCTCGTGTTGAGTTTTAATATGTTTTGAGTTTGTGGATTTAATTTATTTAGTCTGACAGTAAAAGAAAAGAGCTGATTTTTCCTAATTTACAACGTAAAAGCAGCAGTTTTAAAAATGTGTCCATGCATCAAGCGCACAAAACTGTGGCCTACTTTTCACGCACAGTCCAGGTCACACTATTGCACAGCAGTGCGGGATAACAGGGATTTGCACAGGCTAAACTTTATTAATATCACAAAGAAAGAAACAACCACCTCACTAACAGGTAATAAAAGAAAAAAAAACTAAAGACCAGCAGAAAAATGACAATAAGCAACGTAAACCATGCGATAAATAACCAAAAACTTTCAAACCCTAACCAAAGTAACACTCCACATAACAAAACAGCAACCCTAAACAGAATGATGTCATCACAAGCACTACAAGCTGCAGTTCCTCTAACGTCCACCAGGTGTTCCAGCAGTTCTTATAGACTCCCATGTTAAAATCTACAACTTTACATTACAAATAAACATGCTTACAGCTGGATACAAAAATATGTTTTTTGTCTCTATACCTAACCCTATGTAGCACCAGACTATTTTCCCTTCCTGAGATTGTACCACAGGTTTTTTTCCTGTAAAAAGAATGTTTTTCTTTCCCAGAGTCGTTTGGTCATACCTGGTTGTCAGGTTGTTGGGGTTTTCTCTCTTTTACCTTATAGTATAAAGCACGTTGAAGTGACTGTTGTGAGATTGAATGACAAATGAAGTTGAATTGCACTAAATTGAAATGGAATTGATCTGAAATTCAATAATGTTAAAGGCAACTAGGGCTGTGCCATAACACTTGGTCTGTCATAATAACCATATAGATTTTTATGTGATAGGAAAGTGTCATATCGTAATATTGTTACCATAGCAGCGACATCCATTTACATTCCCTAGTGTGCATAACAACTGCTAGAGGTGGAAACAAAAAATGTGTTTTGAGACAACTTGAGACAAAAACGCACAGCTGAGTACAACTGGGCTACAAAGGAGGAAATTGACTATGTGCACGTTAGCATATGCTACTTCCGGTGCAGAAACTCCTGTGGGGAGCTTTGTTTCCGCTGTCCTATTCGGTCCCGCTGTCCCTGTTTACGGTCCAAAACAAGTTAAGAAAATGAATGAATCAAGCGGCGATTTACATTTCTATAGAAGTCTTGGGCATTTACCCAATATATCTGTAAATGATGTTCATCGACTTGCCGATATTTTTCCCCTGCGCCTCAGAGCAAAAGAGAAAATGGATTCAAATGTTATATTTCTCAACTGTCCCTCGTTTATCGCAGGTGTTATGTTCTAAAAATAACCAGCGATAGGTGAAATCAAGTAGCCAATTTTAATTTTTGACGGTGCAAAACGTTTCGTGGACATACAGCACTGCACTTCAGAGTAACACTGCTAGCGATAGATGCAGCGATTCTGTGCTGTACAGGAGAGACGTCACGGAGGAGATCGTCTGCAGCGATCAGGACGCAGGACACAATGTGATGTAAAAAAAAAAGCACGCAAACTTGCACTAAAAAATCTGCGAAACAGCGAGGTGAAAGGTGAACCGTGTTATAGTGAGGGACCGCTGTAATTTTGAAGGTAAGTCACAACATACCCTTTGTAAATACTAATGTATAGAAACCGTTACCAGCAATCATTCACTTTTTGTGTGGCTTTTTTCACGGTTTGTTAACATGCTGTGTAGGTGTGTACTTGACTATACAGAGATGTGCTTCTGAATGTGGACGATGTGTCTTCTGCTGCAGTAATGCAGTTCTGCTTGTGTTGAGTGATGTAAACAACTGATCGATCTAAACTCTTTAAACGTCAAAATTGATCATTAGATTTTTTATGACACAACAGTGGTGAGTGTTCCCACCTTCTGCTCTTTGTAACTTAACGCGATCTTTCCGTTTTCGAGTTTTGGACATGATTTTGGAGTATATCTTCGCAGTAGCGATTGACCACAAAGTAAAGCTACCGGAAATGTACAACCCCACATCCGGTCTCAAACCAGGAAGTTAGCATTTTCTCGTGTACAGGGTCAATGATGATGAGCAACCCTCCAAGCGTCGCTGGAGTACTCGCTAGTGACACTCCATATGACAGGAAAAGCAAATGGTGGATGGAAATTACTGATTCGGTCACAGGGAGAAAAAGCAGGACTTTAAACATCTGGCTAAAAAGCTCAATCGAGCATACAAGATCCCAGGTAGAAAATATGTTTCAGTTTTATTCTATGACAATATTGTGCAACCATTGAAAGGATTACAAGGTTCAATTAATTTAGTTATTGTTCAATTAAAGTGGTAAACAGTTATTTTATACTTTTATAACACTGTGTTGCTATAATGCTGCTGGCACATAGTTTCAGAAGAACATCATCATCAACTATATCGCCCACGCCGGTAGGCCACTTTAAAAAAACAAAAACAAAAACAAAAAAACAACAACAACTAAGTTTCTAAAGATTTTCAGCAGAGGCAAAGGTCTTGGAGCAGTAAAGCTACTCAGCTGGAGGTGAATGTCAGCTCAGTTCACACAGCTGCTAGACGAGTGGCTTCTTTCACAATCTGAGCTCACAATAAAGGTTCAGACTTTAGTTAGTGGTCAGACCGTGACGCGTGTTTACCTCAGCTCAAATATGCACCCTGCCGTCACTGAAAGCAGCTTCAGCCTCGCTCGATATTTACTCTGTCAACACGCACATGTTGGTTTAGCTTTCCATTCACTCAGATGCTGCTTCATGAAGCAAAGACAGCAAATCTGCCAATGTTTACATGATTTCAGGGGCAACCCGTGAGTATGAAGATTTTATTGATCACTAAGGTCTGGATACTCAATCCATGTGCTGTCTGATACATCTGGCGGGCTGGGTGGTTTTGTACATGATAAAAATGCAGAAAAATGATTATAGTAAATAAATTATGTGGAAATGTGGTAAGTAAAGTAAAACAAAACACGGGATGCATATTTAGGTTAGAAAACTAGCGAGGGGCAGCAAACTTTAGAAGTCCAGTCAGTTTGTTTCCTGATCATGTAAAAGAAAAAGTTCAGAAAGGACTCTTGGATCAGGCTGTGATCAAACTAACCCACTAGCATCAAGCCTCGTTCAGAGGAACAAGAGTGCCTCTTCATCGTCATCCGAGTGGCTGGAAAAACCCGGCAACCCACAACTGGCCACTCTGATGTGGAGAAGCCTTTAAATTAAATCAAGAATTTCTCTCAACTCGCCATCTCGTTACCAGTGGAAACACTACACACAGACACACACACACAAAAGGAAACATGTTGCCATCTCTGCTGTTACACACACACTTATGCAGCAACCTGTAAAGACAAGCAAAACTCAGACATCGATCAAACTCCTCAAAAATGAGCCGTGTCCCTCACACACGGAAAGCCGGATCATTTTCCAGCTTTGTAATTATATACAGGATACCTGTCCCTCCCTCCCAGCCTCCTGCTCTGTAATCACCACATTCTCATGTCTCTCACAGTGCCATAAATCAAGAACTTTTGTCTTTAGTTGGTCTACCTTTCAGCTTAAACTCTAACTGTAGCTTACAGGCCTGTTTTCTGGATGCAGCTGCAGGTGAGAGACGAGCGCAGCTGACATTTATGGCTTCATTTTTAAGCTGCTGACGAGCATTAACATTTGAGTCCTTTTGATAGTTTGTTTATCAAAGCTGTATCTGTGCTGCAGGCTGAAGAACAACGACAGACAGTGCTTCATGCAAACACAGCGCAGAATGAGAAGTTCTGATTCCCGGCATGCAAATAGCCTCTCTGTTGAGGTTTGCAGGGAACAGGCAAGCTGCACAGGGAAGATGGTGCTCAGTTTAAATCAGTCATTATTTAAAGTTTTTCAAAAACAACACCCTGTTTTCTGTGTGACAGACTGGACACCTGTCCAGGGTGTACCCCACCTATCATCCTATGGTAGCTGGGATAGGCTCCAGGCACTACATAAGCGAAAGAAAATTGATGGATTGCAAAAAACAATAGAGTGAATGAATAGTGGCATTGTAAAGCGCTTTGTATGCCTTGAAAAGCGCTATATAAATCCAATCCATTATGTTACATATTGCACAAGTTTACTCCTCTGGCAGATTTGCATCTCTTCTAATTCCGTCTGATTTCATAATGATATAATAATATAATCTCTCCAACTGACGCAGTTTGAGATGAGATGATTTGATGCTCTGTATGCTGAAATTAATTCAATTGTAAATTGTTATTAAGTGCATTTTAATAAATAGTCTATTTGCTGGTTCAGCTGATCCATTAATAACCGGCTGCCCTCCACAAGGCAGATAATGCACCGAGCTATCAAGGAACAACACAACAAATAAAATTCTGTTTGATTCAAGAGACCTTTATTGTTACGTAGCATTAAAATAGTTTTACTAATACGCATCAATATCAAAGCCTCCATCTGGATGATGAGTTGTTATAAAGGAGGATATCAGCTACGGAGACCAAACCTGGTTTTTGTATTAAGCTGTAAGCATGTTTATTTCTGCAGTAAAGTTGAGCATTTTAACATGTCAGTCTGTGGGGACTGACTGGCTGCTGGAGCCTCAAGTGGAAATATTGTAATATGAGGAAGTCGTATTTAAATGCACAAGTTCACATAAAGTCAAAGAGAATGGAAAAGTCCAAGAATGCTGAAATCATGATGAACTGTGGACCCACCAGATGTGGGTTTAAACATGGCCGTTTCACCTTCAACGGCTTTCACAGAGTCTCGACTGTTGCCAGTGTGTTTCTTTGAGCGCGCTCAGTTGTTGCTGCTGCTGTTTTTAGTAATTCGCCCGTGGCAAATGGGACTCATGAGCACCTCAGCCCGCGTCACTGCCTGTCCCGTGGTTACCGTCTGATAGACCTCAGCTCTACCTTTAGGACACTGCAAAATAAACACCAGTCGCACCAAGACCAAAGAAGAAGATTTTGGTTTGTTAGAGTCAGAAAAGAATAAGAGTCTTTTCTAAAATAAAATGAAGCTTTAATAAAAGCTGCCTCTCTTTTGACCTCTTCAGAGTTTACAGTTACTGTTTAACAGTGGGTTTAATAACTAGTAATGACAGTCTGTATATAAAAGATGGAAGTAGCTAATAGGCTTAAAATAATAATAAAATTAAAAATAATATATACTTAGCGGCCACTGGGCACCCGGGGAGGAGTGTGTAGGGACGGTACCTTGCTCAGGGGACCTCAGGATAGGATACGATCATGGGGCCACCACTCTACCTACTGAGCTATCCCTGCCCCCAGATTAAGATTAAGCTTTAAATCTGCATTCCTCCTAATGTCCAACAGGGGGCAATTTCTTTGTTGCAAAAGGAAGTTTGGCTATATAGAAATTCACTGCTAACATTTCTGATCTTAGGAAACACATTCCTGACTCAGTCGCTAGTTTCAGGTCTCACTGAATAAAATATGATATTCTGGAGACTGTTTTCATTGAAGTCATAAAGGACCGTGAACCAGAGAATCACTGGGAATTTGTCATTTTTTTCTACTCTTGGATCTGTATGATGTCACTGGGGAAAAGCCCCACCCACATGAATAATCATATTGAACTGTGCAAAGTTCAAATATCATGCAAAGCTGCTCTAGAGGACTCCAAGAATAACAAATATTTAGATGGAAATGAAGACAATAGGTCGCCTGCATATTATTCCACACATGCAGACTGGGAGTGTCCCAGTTCAACCACAGGCTCATACAGGCAGGGCCAGACTCATCTAAACAATTTCCAACATGCACCAGATACAGTAACAGAGTCGGAGTGATTAACTGTGATGCTATGCCACCATTTGGAGTTTGCGGTGATTAGCCAGCAGTGACTCAGCGGCACTCAGCAGAGCTCAGGACTCCGGGCAGGGTGGCAACTGGATGATGGAGCTGTGCAGTAAACTCTTGTTACAGCTGAGAGCCAACAGCACTTGTAATACAGAGCACATTTAAAGACGCACAGGCACAACGCTCTTTCACGGTTCACTTCCTCCTGAGATGGCGCTTCATACTCGAATTGCTGCAGTGAAAACACTGAAATGGGAGCATCCTCCTCCGGACATACTGCCACTGACACTAATACATGCTTTGCTCAAGTTCAAACATGCTTTATGCTTTACGTGAAAGAGTGGAGCCACTAATTACAGGGAAAAATAACAACAGAAACAGCAGTAATAGTGTTTGGCCTCCAAAGAAGTGTCAGAGCTTTTTGCTACAAATTATCACGTCTGTTTAAACCTCCTTAAATCATGATCAGCAAATTTATGTAAAAGACACTGAGAACACAAATCTGTGTCCTTTATTTCTTTAATGGGGTTATAAGGCCAAAATGCCTGAACCTTATTTAAGTATAAAAGCAATCAAATGAAAATTGAAAACAGTTTTACCATTTGTAAATGTAAACAAATCAGCCGCAGACAAAACTCAAGGTTATAGATTAGACACATTAAAGTAAAAATAAAACAGCAACTTCTTTGCAAATAGGAAAAACATTGGCTTGCCAGTGATTGCACTGAATCGTCTTGCATTTGGTGAACAACTGCAAGTAGTTTTAGTGAAAAACTGGTTGTCCAGAGGGTTTGATTGCACATGTTGCTAGGTGGGAGGCAACAATTGTTGCCCGATTTGCACTGCAAACCCTCTCTGCTAGATTGGTGAAGCTTTGCAAATAAGAATCATCTAATTTATTTGCACCAAAGAATGCAACTCACATGCGATGGTGTCTCTTACATTGTGAGATCTGTCTCTGACAGCTGCTTATATCCTGCATAGATTCCTTTATAAAGGTTGAGTACCTGTGTCCTTGTTTTTGAAGCCAACATTTCACAGACTGCAAATTCACTGCTAACGTTAGGTTAAATAATTTTGATGGTGTTGTTACAATAAATGTTTACTGAATGCTGCAGCCCCTGAAGGCTCCACACTGTTCAATATAACGTAATTCCTCCACTAATGACTGGCTCTATTCATCCATACATAGAAAACAGATCTCGAGATTTTAATAACCAACTTTGAAGGAAAAAGGGCAATAAAAACAACACCCAAAATACAGCAGGAAGTAAATTGAAAGAAGGATGGGACTAAACACACACAGATAAGGCACGTATCTTATCTCTTAGAATTAGAATTTATAAGCTAACCTTAATTAAATAAAATAAAATAAATAAAATCCTTTAATTTCACTCACTAAAACTGGAGCTTAGCCTTCTTGGTCCGTCTGTTAGTACAAAGTTACTCCATTGCAAGTTTTTCTAGTTTTAAAAAGTGTTTGGACAAAGCTTTTAGGTCCAAAATTTCACACAATCTACTTGTGCTATACTCTCTTAAACGTGTTTAATACACACATAGTCAAATACCAAAACAGACGTCAAACACGAGTAGAGACAGAGCCGAGTTTTGCCTAAGCACACCAGACTCCAAAAAAGAAACCCAGTTTGACACACACACACCTCAGCCAATCACGGCTCTCCGATCGGCTGCATGTGATATCAGGAATAAACAAACAGTGGAGCTGCAGCTCGGCGCTGTTTCTCAGAAGAAAGAGAGGAGCGAGCTGGAGGCCAAACAGAAGAAAACTCATCAGGTGGAAAATGAGCTGATGTCCTGGCACACGGCGTTAGTCAGCATCAAAACGTTTCTAGCTCATTAACTGCGCTAGTTTTAACGACACTTGATGCAAGGCTGTGTGAAAAGGAGCTCAATTTCCTCCTTGAAGGGCTGGAATACGAGCAGACAGACACACTAACTTGGCTGGGTGTGGGCGGAGATATTTTTCCTGCTAACTCCAACTTGTTTAGAGACGAGATCAAATAGCTCATCATTTCGATTCTTGGACTCCACAAGAGTAGCTTTGCATAATTCGCAGTTCACAATAATCCTTCTTTATCTGATACTTGGCCTCAGTCCATCCTATGTAGCAAGTGGGTGGATGAGAGATATAAATGGCCTGTAAATGGCCTGTATTTGTATAGCGCTTTTACTAGTCCCCCCTAGGGACCCCAAAGCGCTTTACACACCCAGTCATCCACCCATTCACACACACATTCACACACTGGTGAAGGCAAGCTACAGTTGTAGCCACAGCTGGGGCGCACTGACAGAAGCGAGGCTGCCATATCGCACCATCGGCCCTTCTGGCCATCACCAGTAGGCGGTAGGTGAAGTGTC
The DNA here is from genome assembly GCF_056152115.1 of Neolamprologus brichardi. Taxonomy (NCBI): domain Eukaryota; kingdom Metazoa; phylum Chordata; class Actinopteri; order Cichliformes; family Cichlidae; genus Neolamprologus; species Neolamprologus brichardi. Next base: position 31,162,799 of record NC_142119.1, on the reverse strand, counting down.
TTGCCCAAGGACACAACGACCAAGACTGTCCAAGCCAGGGCTCGAACCGGCAACCTTCCGATTACAAGACGAACTCCCAACTCTTGAGCCACGATCGCCCCCCACACAAAAGGGTGATCCCCTCTCTATGACCCCTATGACATATGAAAGAGTTAGGAAACAGCAGATAGGTCTGTGAAGGTTCTCAGTCATCCAGGTCATCGTAGGTCGTCTTTTCTTTGCAAGCTCCTTTGACTACAATGACCTGGATGACTGAGAACCTTCACAGACATATTGCCGTACATTTTGGGAGGAACACCCTTCAACTGGTGCGGGAGTATGAAAGGGAATCAAGGAAACTAGCGGATTATAGGAACCATCTCCGTTTCAACCTAACACACTCTTTCGAGGATGCCAATGTTCACATTTTGGACAGAGAGGACAGATGGTTTGAAAGAGGAGTGAAAGAAGCATCTATGTCCACTGTGAGCGACCATCTTTGAACAGAGGTGCTGGTTTACGACACCAACTGTCTGCCATCTATAATCCAGTTTTGAGATCCTCACATCCTGGGCCATCTGACCTCAGGAATTCGCATGATGGGGCCAGGTTTCACAATGAGCTCACCCGAAACTCTGGCTGATTGGGACCCACACCCAGTTCCACACCTTGGCTCAGGCGATTAGAGGATCATCAGGGGGTCCTTTTGTCCCTCTGTGGGGGGAAACTCCCACTAGGTTTATATCTGGGACTCTCCACCATTTGACCTTAGAACTGAAGAAGCTTCTCGGATGAGAGGTGAAACGTCTTCAAGTAACTTAAAGAAGTCCAGACGCTTTTCTTTGCAAGCTCCTTTGAAACAGCAGATATATATATGACAGAAAATAAAAGAAATGCTTTAATATGAAACTGCTAATTTCACATTTACATAATAGCTGAATAAATTTACAAACAGGATAAATAACAGATTAACTGAGTTTTGGTTGCACTTTGCTGTGCGTTCTGGGCCTGAAATGAAATATTTAAACCTCTAACACAAAGTTAGTGTCATCCATAAAATGCTGTGACACCTGCCAGGCAGGACAGAGGAGGACATCACTCTACCAGCAGAGGCAGCGAACTGTCAGGACGAACAAACTCAAAGAGCTGACTCAGTGTGTCGCCGCGAGGCTGCAGGCACGCAACAACACGGGGCTGCAGTTTGGACTGATCAAAGTTAAATTACAACCACAAAGGCCCACTGTGGAAACAGAGGGACAACAGGCCAACAGCATCTGCACACATCTGTCTACATTTAATACAATCATCGACTGGAACTACATTAAAGTTTATTCATTGGAGTTCTTGCACTGGAACTGAAAGTTTGGATCTGCACATCCATAAATTAAACACAACATTTTTTAAAATCTTTATCTTTTTATCTTCTTTCTCAGCTCATTTAACGTGTTTTATTTTTTCTATTTAACCTACTTGTTTTGTAGTTTTGGATTTAACCTTAATGAGTTACACATTTATTCTACTTTACTGAAGATATTTTTTTAGACGTTTTGGCTGCTGTAACATAGAAATTTACCAATACTGGTGATAAACACAATCAATACTTATATCTTCAGGTCATAACGGTGTTTAGCAACATTATGAACAAGCAGTCTTATTATGGATGGTTAGAGCATTCACCTGAGCACTCATATGAACATCATGGATTCTGTTACATGAATATAAAGAAGATGCACAACAGTGAAATCCAACAGAGCAGATGTGTGTTGTTCACATCATATTAATCATTCAGCACAAGCCAAATCACCTTCACAGCAGTGCAGTACATTTATATTAATGTAAATGCAGATTATATCCATGGCAGTACTATGACACTGACTTTAACAGGACTGCCAAGCCCCAAATATAGCTCCATGTATTATTGAACCGCATTCAGAGACAAGTAGAGCAGAGAAATGTTACTAATGAATAATTCAGTTAAACTGATTATGTGTATTCCGCTTTATTGTTCTCTCGGAGTGCGACATTTCTTCTTCTGGAGCCAAAGCAGCTGATGATGGTGCTGCTTCTCCACGTTAGTCCATCAACAGGTAGATCACTGTGCAGGAAATTTAAGAAAAATAAGAAACAATGTTTGCTGTAAGCGAGCGTATTTGGTACATGCAGGTTTCCAGGGAATTACCCGAGGCAACAAATGTTAATCTGAGTTTATTATTTACCGCTCATAGCAACCGCACACTCGTGATCCACTCACCTGAAGGTGAACTCGACTGCTTCAACCTTCACGTGACCTAGCATGGTATATCTCTACATTTCTGCTGCTCTCTGGACTGAGGCCAGCCGAAGGTAGGTACAAAGAAGGGCACTATAGGTAAAATACCATCAAAAACTTAAAAAAAAAAGAATCATAATCACAGTGGCTGCATTAAAAGTTTTGTTGGAAAAAATTGTTCCCAAAAATTTGAAATTTTTTTAAAACTTAGAATTCAGACTACGAGCAAACAACACCTTCAGCGACTAGCTTAACAGTAGCACATAGATGACATCATAAAGCGGGACCAGATCTATACAGACATCTCAAATCCTGCCAGAAGGTGGCGTCTGCCACTGCCTGGGCTGTGTATAACCCCTCAAAGTAACCCTCCTCATCCTTTTCCTGATGTCTGACAGCATCGAGCAAGATTATCACAAACACCCCTATGGTCCTCACGTCACAACAGTATGGTCCAAACAGTTAAACACTAGAGAAAGTAGGAAAAGATCCACAGTGAATATGATGACCTACATTGTTTAATCACTGAGGGAAAAATTTCAGTGACATTAAAAGTCTGTTATTAAGCTGACCTGCTCTGTAATCCTGGAAAATGTTTGCAACGTCAGCATAACACAGAAAAACAGGGTGGCAAGCTGACATAACTTGACCATACAATGACTTGATGCATCACTTCATTAAAAGCATTTCTCTGGCTTTTCTCTCCCTCAGCTGTAGAGGTTTTTCTGGGTTTTCTGTCCATATCACAGCATGACAAAGCATCTGTGGCTTCCTTCCTAGGCTAGGCTGACTCAGCAGAACAAATGGCCTGACTGATAACCAGATACAGATGTTGGACAGAGTCGAGCAGATCGAAGGAAGCAAACCCTGTTAAAACCAGGCCGTTGAAAGCAGCACAGCAGCCGAAACTTTTTATTTACATGTAGCACAAATTACTGCTTTTACATCAATTCAACAAACATCTGGATTCTTTCCAAGTACCACAGATGCTCTCAGTGTTTCAGTACCCCTCTTCACCTTCCCAACATTAACAGGGAGTTACATTTGCGTAGAAGTTAACCTCGAAATTGAGTTAACTAATCAATCAACCTTTGTGGACACAGGCCCTCACCCACGGGTTCGTGGGTTCAGTTAGGAAAAATTGTCAAAAAAGGAGTTCCGTGATAGAGTTCAGCGTTTTATGACTCTAAATGAGCCTCTGGTGGGGATAAGTTTACACTGAAGCACATTTTATTAGCATATACTAAAGGCAATGAGGCAGTGTTCGTTAATTTATTCAGACTTTTTTATGCTGGTTCCAAAAATGTTTCAGTGCATGAAGAACCCAGAAACACGCTCTGAAAATGCTGTTGGGCAATCAGACGCTGCGTTGAGACGACTCAGGACTGTACAGCAGATCTGTGCTGCTCGGGTTTTCTTTAAGGTGATGCTTTGCCTGATGAACTTTCAAACTCACAGATCAAGCTCTGGTATGTTGTTCCACTTTCAAATACTTCAGCCCAGTCTAGCAGGTAATACACAGATCAAAGAGCTGACTTTCACCTTACTGAAGGGCGTCTCCTCTGACTGACTGCTGCACCGATCATGATGCAAGTCCTGAAGCAGAGGCTGAGATATTTTCTGCCACGTGCTGCACTGCAACACTAGAGTCACAACGTTACAATGGCCAGCAAACTGCAGGCACAACATCACAGTCCACACCCGCTGACCGTTTTATGAAATAACGTGTGAACATGGAGTGTGGGAGGAGGCAGCCTTAAGGGCCTGAATGTTGCTACTCAAGCCACAGCTGACCACAGTTCAGGTTCAGAACTGTAGTCAGATAATAAGCCTTTTCCTCTAGTACCTACTTGGCTCAACTTGGTTTTGGTTTTTTCCCCATTTCAATCAAGTACCACTTAGGCACATGGAGTCGTTATAGCAACACAGCTAAACATCCTGTGACATCATTTGCATGCGATGCAAATGCCACAACAAAGGAGGACTTGAGACGATGGTATACCTGCTGCTGTGTATGGCTATTTGTCAGACTCGTGGCCACTGTGCTGTCGTTTGTGTAGCCAGTTTCCCCATTGCTGGCTTTCAAAAATGGCAGGCGCTTTCATGACTCATCGAGTGACGAGTGACACCAGTTGGTGGCTCAGATCACCTCAGATTGTCTGGAACAGCTGCAAAGTAGGTACTAGAACTGCTTCAAGAGGTGGCTCGAGGAGATGGTCTCCTGTTTATACCTGGAAGAAATTCGGTTCTCTACGTCTGATTCCATGGAGATGTTCAGGAAGACATGGGGGCCCTTTATAGACCACATTAAGAAGGACAGTTCACGCCCTGGGTCCTGACCACGTTGTTTTAACTGCTTTCATTCTGAGCTGTTGCCCATAACTGTTATTGCATAATTGTTATCGGCTCCTCCTAGCGATCTTGTGAATTTGATCTTGTGGATTGGACTCACTGGATTGTGAGTTGTTTGACATGTATACCAGTTGCTTTCTTTTTTCTCTCTCTGCTGTCTTAATAAGTGCTGGCCGTGTACCCTGTTGTGGGGTTTGTTGCTGTGGGTTTTTGTTTGTTTGTTTGTTTGTTCCTGTGTTTTGTTTTTGATTTTTTTTTTGTTGTTATTGTCTTTATTGTCTGTGTTCCTCTGTCCCGCTGTTTGTGAATGTGTGAAAATTTTGAAACTTGCATAAATAAATACATTAAAAAAAAAAGTAGGTACTAGAAAAAGGTAACTGGTAAGGGGAAAGAAAACGAGTTGAGGCGTGCTGAGCCGACCCGAGTAGGTACGAATGGAAAAGAGCTGCATTCAGCTGCTACCTGAGTTTGTGTTTAAGGCAGCGGTTCTCAAACTTCTTCTGTTATGTCCCACTTCAGAAACTCTAAAACAGTTCCTACGCCACGATCCAATTAGGGCTGCTGCTATCGATTCTTTTAGCAATCAAGAACTAAGATTGATTGATTAATTCTTAGTAAAATGCAAAAATAGTTCTGACAGTATTATACTTCTAGGACAGGGTAGATTTGGCAGGTCGTTACGTGAATGTGTTTTTGTTGGGAGGCAGGCCAAAGAGCTACACTGGCTTCCACCGAAAATGATTTGAAATCTTCCCATTTGTTTATGAAGCCACATAAACAAATGGGAATATATTTCTTATTCATTTCTTCTTTGAATCTCTCTCAGACATGTTTTTCCTCTCCGGCTTCGACTATAAATCTGCTTCACGTGTACGTTTGAAAATATACAAAGATCATTAAAAAACAGACTGTAAGTCAGACGTATGAAACCAGGTTTATTCCAGTTTTAGGAACATAAAGAACCACTTTGAATATGTCAGTGTTTCAAATGAAACAAACTCATTGACGTTCAGCTGATCAGTGCCTGAAGGATAGATTATGAGGAACAAACATAGAGAAGGCCTCTTTTCTTACAGCTTTAACACACTCCAACTTCCTCCTAGGCAGGAGGACGACGTGGTTAAGGTGGCTGGCTCAGTGAGTGCTTTATCTGCACGCCCTCAGGTGTGACTGCGCACTCAGCGCGATGCCAGCTGATAATTTTTGGAAGACAAAGTAAGATGGCTGCATTACTGCAAGGCTCTCATCAACCTTTAAGTGGTTTACTTCCTTGTTTTATTTAATTTTGCTGAGCCTTATTTCTCTTAGATGTCACCATCAGACTATTTGTTGACCTACACTGGTTTGATTAGCCAATGAACAAACTACCCAGCACACATTTCATTTCATTTTTTAAGATTATTTTATTGTTCTCTTAACTTTTTTAGCAATACAGTTTTTTTAGTTTAAACCTTTTTTTTTTTTGAGTTGGGTGGTGGAAGAACTGGAGTAATAGTGGGAACACAAAGAGTCCTGATGTCAGAGAAGTTTAAAATAGTTAAAGAGAGCTGAGAGTGACTCAAACGAGCGGCAACCCCCGAGGTCATAAAATGAAGCTGTAGCACAAAAAGGTGCAGTTCCTCTAATGTCCTCATGAGGCTCAAGCTTCTGCTGAATCAGTTCCATAGACTTCCATGTTAACCCTTTAAGACCTACCATACAACCAAGTCCACCAGAGCTTATATTATATTTTTACATGCTGTGGAGCCATTTTGGGGAGCATTTCAAGTTGCTATACATCAATACAACTGTTATAGCCCAGATTTTAATAATATGTCTGCATTAAGTGCATAGTAATTACATAAATTGTAAAAAAGTGCAATAAACTACAAAAAAATTGAAAATCGTTTTTGTTTTTTTAACATATATTTCTAGTTAGAGAAATTGAAGAGGCTTATCCCTCAAAACTGTAAATACAAAAAAGTTGCACAAAATAGTTTCCCACCACAGGAAATTTATTTTGAGTGTCTTCATAGTTTTATTTTTGAAATACACCAATTTTTATACACTGCAGGAAAAACGAAAATAAATATTATAATGCAAATTTGCAAAAAAGCAGCATGTGCATCAAAATAAACTATTTCCAGCAGTGCAATATGAGTCCTAAGCATCCCAGAAACGACACAGAAAGTCATAAAGTCAAAGATAACTTTTAAAAACACCAGTATAGGCTCATGAGGCCCTGGTGGTAAAAAATTACATTTCCGTGAAAATGACGTCACTTCCGGTTTCGGGCAGGTCATGGCGGACATGCGATAGTTCGTGCTGATGGACGTAGGAAGTGTTACAAACAACTGATCGGATCGGCAAAGCGTGTTTCTGGAATATTATGTTTTTGTTGCTGCAAGTGCTTTTTATGCAGTTTTTGCAAAGCTATATGTGGAAGGAAACCGTGACCGAGGACAAGCTGATGGCATAAGATGTAAGTACAACTCCTCCGGTTTCATATGCAAAAAAATTTTTTGCGCTAGCTCACGTGGTTGCAGAGCTACCGGGATTTAAAAATAGTTACGCAAAACGGAGCGTGCCCGCTCCGATCGGTTTTAAGGGGTTAAAATGTCTGAAAACAGCAAAAGTGAACATGTTTACAGCCTGATATGAAAAACTGTTTGGGTTTCAGCTCATTTTTTCCCCAGCTAAAATTAGTGAGAGCGATGTGTTCTCAGTACTGCAAATACTCGGGTGTGCTTTAGTTGAGGAAGCCGCCTGGATGTCGTTTACATCTAAAGCCACACTGTTTCTTTACTCAGGAGGCCGACTGATCTGAATTAATCTGTTGAACAGTGTTTGCTTCTATCAGGTTAGAAAAGCTCAGAAAGAGCGTGCGTGAAAACAGCTTCAACAAACTTTGGGTCATACGAAGCACCTTTTTAAACTACTCACAGCAATTAGAGCTGCCACGATTAGTCGACTAGTCACGATTACAACGACCATCAAAATCGTCGATGATTAATTTAATAGTCAACGAGTCAGTTGAGGCTTTGTAAGATCCTGAAAGACACAGGAATAAGTAGTAGGATTTAAGAGTGTAATAACGGAGTGAAACAGAAGATGGCAGCAATGCATCTACAAGAAGAAGAAGCAGTCTCCGGTATCGTAGCTGTGTCCAATTTCATGGGCCGCATCCTTCGGACGCCGCACTTGTAGGCCGATTATGTTACAGCGACACGACGAAGGCTGTCCAAATTCGTAGACTGCTCCAAATACGGCCGACAAATGCGTCCTCCTTTTCCCCATATTTTCAAGGATGGGTCGGGTGTATCCTTCGTGGTCCAACTAACCCAGAATTCATAGCGCGGCCCTGCCAATTCCAGTTTCCAACAATGGTGCCTGCCACGTTTTAATATTACTCTTTCTGGGTCACAAAATAAACTTTTCAGATATTTTCAGGCGAGAACGTAGCTGCGTAAACTTCAAATATCTGCTCAGTTTATTAAGACATCTCATATTTGCAAAAAAAATTCCGGAGATGTCTGTTACTCACCAGCTCGATAGCTAGCCGGGGGTTCAAGCTCACTAAAGCCGGCAAGAACAGTGAACTCCTGGTGCATCGTTTTCAGACCCGACTTGGTCTTTCGCTACTCAGGTTAAACATGATCTATAAGTCAGTTTTTTTCAGTATTTTATTTGTTCCTGAGTAAATCAGTTTGGCTGAGATTAAGTTATAGTTTTCAACTGGCTGAATAAATGTCAAACAGAAAACTGATTAAACAAAAGTGTGAGATGGTAGAATTTATTCCAATGTCTTGTTGTATTTTGGATAGCAAGGAGCAGACGGCTGAGTTTATTAAACTCCACTGAGACAATCCGCAAATTTCATTAAAAGTTTAATAAACTATCATCTTGTCTTTATTTTTAGTTAGCACATACTTTTCTTCAAGCTGTAAGCTAATGATAGTTATATAAGAGGAGATGCATGCTGGTGCAATAAGCTGTATGTTTTGTTTGTTCGATGGATGCACGATCTGATTAGTCGACTAATCACAAAAATAATGAAATGAAAAACTAGTCGACTATCAAAATAATCGTTTGTGGCAGTCCTAACAGCAATGCAACTGAGCAACTTAAACACACTTGCAGGGACGAACTCTGAGGGACGAATCCTCAGGCTGCTGTGCTGCTGATAAGACTCTGTGTATGTTATAATGACAAAGGCAAACCAAACCAGGCTGAGCTGACTCAGTAGTCTCTTCTATGTCTATCTGCCAGACTGTCGTGCTCATTAACTGCCAACTAATTGTTTACTGGACAGAATTTCAAATTCAATTTACATCGAGGAGGATTCAGCAAGACAGCAGCAGGGTGAAATCAGACTGTCTTTCACAAACTGGGGGGTTGAATCACACATGGAAACGTTAGCTTATCTGAGAGAAAAAGGGGGAAAAAAATCCTCAAGCTGAGCAGATTAAAGAAGAGAGCAGATTACGTTTGGGCTACAGAGGGTTCCCCCTCCCACAGGACAGAGTTTTCCTGGCAGAGGGTTGGGAAGCAGGAGAAAGGCATTTACAGCTGCTGCTGGGGACGGTACAGTGGTGCACAAGAGGAACATCTCCAACACTGTGCGATTCGTTTAGATAAGAGGAGAGGCGGGTTTCACAGGGCTAAAAACAGGACTGCAGACACGATAACTAAACTGATGAGTAACGAACACATGAAAAGGATGCTTAGTGCTTCAGAACATTAGAAGGTCCATCCCTCCATCTACTAGCCTGACACCTGACCCCATTAGAATAAGCTTATTTATTCACAGTAGCTAATCTCTTTAACATTTAAGCATCATTAGAAAAATTCATGTCATCCATGACATTACAAAATTACCAAAACTTTTACAGAAAAAAAAGCCTCTATAATCTACTAAAGGACAGGAAGGTGGTAATTAAAACCGAGAGAAGCCGTCAGGGATCACTGATTGTTTTTAGGGGCTTGTTGAGATTATATAGAACAAGATACAAAGCATTAAAACATGTTAAAAACACAACAGCCTTATTAAATGCAGAGTACTTTGGGCCCGGAAGCAGGATTCATCGCGTCATCACTTAAAGACCGGATAGGCTCAGGATGTCGGAGAGGGGTTCAAATGGTGCTCTAAGCACTTGTTGTCATTAACTTTGTTTTCTCCCTTCTGTAGTTTGTGGAAAATATCTCATAAAAAAAAAAAACATCATATGAAGATAAACTCTTTTTACTCAGAATTGTCCAAACAAAAACCTGAAGAGCTTTTAAGCCAAACTCCACACAGTCTGAAGGATTTGGGTTTATTAAGCAGATACCGCGCTGGGTTCAGCTTTAATACCGTTGAATGGTAACCTTAATCCTGACGGCATTAATGGTGAATATTCCTGGTTTGGTTTATTAGGGTTCATCAAGGTAAAAGGACAATTATGTGGATTCTGTACATGGATTTATTAGAATCATTTTGTTATTCATAGTTTCCCTGCTGATGTTTTTTGAGTTTAAATACCTGATTTCTTACTTTTTCAAACTGCGGTCCCTTTATTATTATTATTATTGTTCTTTTTTTTAATAAAAGCTGTGTTGTGTTGCCCGTCAGTCTTCTGTTCAGCATTACCGAGGACACGGTTTAAGTCTGGGATTAACGACAGAATTAGTCCTTTATGTGATGTTTGCTGCAGTGGTGGTGTGGCCGTAATTGGGTTAAGCCTCAAAATTTAAGACGGGTCAGCGTGACACTGTAACAGTACTTAACGGTGGTAAAGTCTGTTTACCACAGAGAAACATCAATGAAGATATGAAAAGGTTATTTCAGAAAGCTCTTATAAAAGAACACCTGCCCTTTGCTTTCACACTTAAGAAATGTAGGATTTGTTTTGTGGATTTGTCTTTTCCTTCATTTTTGTCTCTTTTTTGTGTTGCAGTTTCCCCCTCTGAGCTCTCTCTGCACACATCTTGACAAACTAAACGGAGATTAACATTTAAAAAGGATCCAAAGTTCTCTGCAGAGCTGAAACCGGTTCAGTCGGAAAGTTTTCCCCGGTAAACGCACTCAATGATCCTGGTCAGTTTTCCATAAAGAGATTTAGCCACGAATCCAAAAGTGCGTTGGTGTGTGTACATGTGAACAAGTGAGTGAATGAACTCTTTGCTGTCATTCAAACAGAAACACGAATAACGATGTCATAGAGATGCGTTATTGATCGAGTAAATCAGAGATGGAGTTCGTGCACAGGAACGTAAGTGTTCACAGTATTTGGGAGGGATCTGATTTTTGTGCATGCTTTCTCCAAGGAGAAAAACAACAGCAAAACAAATGCAAAAGAGTATTTGTTTTTAATCCAAATTATCTTGTTTTTTTCTGGAAGCCAAACGCACACCTGAAATTCTAGTTTATTTAATCACCCAGCCCAGCGCTCTCACAAAGTAATTATTAAAGAACTTGTTTCATTTGTCAAGTACTTCAGAAAAAGGAAAAAGAAAGAAAGGTATTTTAAAAGGAACACTTCTTTGATTGAAATCATTTTTGTTCCTCGGAAAACACAAAGCTCCAAGTTTCTGTTTTAAATGACAATTAAATCCTTTCTTCTCACGACACAGCAAATACAATACAAGTCATACATCAAATCGTCTTCCCTGTCAGTGCTGCTTTGATCCTACCTCCACTAATCGATCACGAGGAAGTAAAATGCATTTGCTTTGACTCTGTTTAAACAACACAATAACAACCAAAGAGAAGAGAATGTGTCCTCTTGAAACCACAGAACAGGTTTTCCTGTGATCCTGTGGCTTTTACTCATGATGTCAGCTGAACACAGGCAGCGTCCCGATCACTTGGCAGCTAATGTGGAAACTATTTAGTTAGAGAAAGAGAGAGGGGTAGAAGGGGGAGAGGGTGATGGATTCATTTGCCATAAATGGAGGTTTGGTGGGGATGCCTCTGATACCAGGCAGCTGTTTCAAGAAAGAGCTTTACAGTCTTTTATAGTCGTCTTAACTAAATGTCAGCTTTCACTCACTCTGTGTGCTTTTATTCTGCGCTTATCTTTTGTTTAGACAGTAAACATGAGATACGGGTTAGCTGTGAGGTCAAGATCAGAGGAAAACACTCCGTGTAGAGGGGCAGGATATTAGTCGGGAATATAACAGAGATTTCTAATCAATTCCCAGAATGTGTTGTGGAATTAAACAAGATCCGCTCCCTGATGATACTGAAGCTGATCCACAAAAGGTCATTTCGAATAAATACTTTTTAAAAAATATCTGATTGAGTTAAATGGTTATTTCTTGCAAGATTAAAAAGTAGATAAAAATATCTTTTATATGACTTCTGCAGGATTAACTGTCAGGATAAGATGCACGTTGAGGCTGAATCACATCTCTGCAGGATACAGTCCTTTGAACAGATTTTTACATCAACTTATCTCTCAAGTTTTGCAGTTTAGTTATAATTATTCTTAATTTTCAGACCTAATTTTGAGCCTGAATTCTTATTATGGCTCATCGTTATTTGGAAACGCCTTAATTTGAAAAGCAAAAGTGTTGAAAGAGACTCTTCAGACAAACAGGTAAATCATCAGAAGACCAAAATGCATTACTGGAAACACAAAGGAAGTGCTGAATTTTCAGCTTGCGTGATCATCAACATTATGATTAAAGGTCTAGCTGGGCCAAAGCTGGTTTTCCCTGGTTTCAAGGTGCAGGAGTCTGAAATTCAGGAACTTTAAAATGCCTTAATTCCAATATACCGCACATATTTAGCAAAAAGTAACTTAAGGCTAGGGATCCCCATCGGCTCGATGCATGCTCAGAATCATCAGGCAAATCGAAGAATATCTTCTTTAAAAGTTTCCTGTATTTGCACAAAACACAAGATTTTAAACAGCTTTTTTGGTCCTGCAAGTTTCCCTTTTTCCATCATCTTTGCTGCAGCTGAATTCTCCCAGAGACTTATAGTTCAGTGTCTCTCTCTGTCTGTGCTAAAGTCACCAACAGCATACAGCTCGAGGCGGCTCAACAAATATTCTTAGAGCAAAATGAAACTGTTTCTAAAGCAACTCTGCTCTGTTTTTCAAACCAAACAAAAGACTCGAACAAGTTCACAGACAGAGGACTAGTGTGTGCTCCTTATCCTAATCTTACAGGGGGACTTTCAGCCTGTACAGTATTTATCTTATCTTATCTGACAGCATATCCAGTATATTCTTGTTTCTGGATATAACAGACTGTGATGTGCAGGATGCATGAACATCAGGCCTTTCTGACTCTTTGAGTGACTTTGTGATTCATGCACTTGCAATTTCAAACAAGAACAGTCACACTGGCAGATGACAGACACCTTCTGAAGAAAATATCCTACTTGTGCGCGTGTGTGTGTGTCTTTTCTTTGTGTCCGGGTGTGCCAGGTCAACAGGATCCTTCCAGCTGGGCTTTCAGCTGCTGAATCATCTCAACAGAAGCGTGGAGGCAGAGATATGACATCACAAGGAGGCCGGACCGAGGAGATTGTCCTCATGCTCCGGATAGATTCATGCTTAATGTGGTGGCTGTGTCACAGTCACCTGAAGATTCAGACTAATCCTCAGAGTTCCCCTGTGATCAATCAGCACGTCAGTTTATTTCTTTCACATTTATGGTGTGTTTGTTTTCATTTCCACTGCCTTGTGTGATAAAGGAAGTGCACCTAGCTCTTAAAAAAACAAAAACAAAGCAAAACAAAAAAAAAACAATATCAAAAACAAAAATATAAACAAAAACCATGATTTTTGGAAAACTTCAGGCAGCTATCATGCTTCAAAGATATTTTTTTAGGGAACTGCAATCATTTTTGAATAGTATTCCGATGAAAACCAAATTAGTAAATTATAATTAAAAAAAAGAGGCAAATTAATGTAATTTATGAATTCAAGGAGCGCCTGTCTAGGTTGTGCATTAGGATGAATGTTCTGCACTTTTACTGTTGATGGATTTTGCGCCACAAGCAGAAACATAAAACTGTGGGGAAAACAAACCATAAACAAGGATGGGATTTGCGCTACAGCCTCCACCCACCATCCCTTTTTCACACTTCCTGCTTCAAGGAGACGAGCTGGTGTCCTGTTTGTAACCGTCCATCATGCCTCCGTTCCTCTGCCTCGCTCTCCGCCATGCAGAGGTGGGAGTGGGACTGAAGCTGACGGCAGTGACGGTTTCTGGGTTGATGAGGCTCAAAGTCATCGCTACGACAGCCTGGTGTCACCTGTGATGCTGCTCAACCGTGCAGGAGACACGTTTGCAGGATCAGCTCTTGTGCAGCTTTGTCTTACAGGCCGGCAGTGAGGCACCAATGACATTTTTTACGTTTTTCTCATTCTTGCCATTTCTCAAGTTTGTGTAAGTACAAAAAACAAGCAGAAAATTTACTTTGTTCCTTTTCCCCAAAGTAAATTCCCTTGTGGTTTAGATGATCCACAGATACAGCCATTTATGTTGTGTCTGCACCATCACATGGCTCCCCTGCCTCCCCTGCTCTGGGGTTTCAATCAGCTTAGCTTTAAGTGTTGGTGAAATGTGTCTAAGCTTGTGTTTTGTCAGTCTCTGAGAGCAGGATCTGCCTTTATGTCCTCGTATACAAGCTCCTATTAGTTCTTTCTCAGCACAAAGCAAACACAGGTGGGTGTTTTGTGGTGAAGATGCTTCAGGCTTTCAGCCTTTAGTTGAAACTAAATCACAGTTTTACAAAGACACAAACAAACGCATAGAAACGAGACTGGACAGAAAAGTCGTCGGCTTTTGTTTGTGTCTGAAGTGAAAACCCACCAGCTGACATCATCAAAGACGGGACAGGCGATTAGCAGAGAGGGTGTAGCTGAATGACACTTCACTTTGAAGTTAATATACAGCTTCTATTCCCCTGCAGGGGATATGATGTATCAGCAGTTAACGTGGCTGGTTAACACAAGAAAACCATTTCCCTCTGCTAAATGTGAGGCAGCTACCTGAGCTGTGTGCAGTTCAATTGGAAGTCAGCACCTAACTGTTATCCATAATGCACTTCTCAGGCAAAGTTATGTGCCTCCTGAGGAGTTTCACAGTGTTTACTGCAGAATTAGATTCTGAATGTGGCCACAGCACATCTACTCTATATGCTTTGTGACAATAAATAACAGAGTTACACCTCCCTCAAACAAACTCCATCTCCTCCATGTTGCTCTGCAGCTGGTAGTCCTGGTTCTCCACCTGCTGCAGTCTCTGGATAGAGTTATCCTCCAGCTAACAGAGGATTTCCAGAATAGAACTAGCACCACCATCACCAACTGCAGCCCAACATGGACCAAAAGTCAGTGTGAGACACTCAATCAGGGCTGTGCAATTAACCAGCTTTTAACTTCAGTTAGAATTTTGGGTGTCTGTAATTATTAAAACAAGATAATTGAGATAAAAACCATTACTGTGCTGACTTTTGGTTTTGCGAGTCTTAATTTGCCCTTCAGCACATCTTTCAATAAAAGCAACTTGAACCAAGTGCAAATAATAGTAAAATCTTAATGACAAAATGAAAACAAATCACACAATTCATGTGCAGCTTGCTCAAGTACAGAGTATGCAATGAGAAACACTGAAATTGGACCCATGACAGGACAAAAAAAATTTAAAAAAGTAGTTTGGCAGCAGCCTCCTCATATCTGCCCCTCCATCTGAGTTACAACCAGCGAATTAAACACTCCTAACCCCAAACTGCAAACTCTTTCTCTCAGGCATGCACCAGACATCTCCCAGCACAACCATCGCAGTGCCAGATGTGGTCATTTGAAGCACACAAAAACCACCATCAGGCTCCGCTGGACCAATGAGACTTCAGAAAAAGCAATACAAGTGAAGTCCTTCCCCATCCTCGCAGAGCTGCAGTATGTAGGGCATCGAGGGCAGGCTTGGCTTTGTTCAGGCACATATCTCTGACATTTTCAGGCCTGCAGAGAGCCTAAGCAGCATATCGCAACATGAAACCCGAGCTTTGGTAAACAATGTCTTCTTACAGCCACGGCAGAGAAAAGCAATGAGTGTTTGGGCACGGAATGAACTGCTGATGGAATCGCTTTTCAGGTCAGATAAAACTGTGCCCTGGATTGAACTCCCAGAATAAAGTCCAATCAATCAGAGAAGAATGCCATCCAACTACAGGGCAAGGGAAACAATAATGTTAGTCTGAGGAACAGTTTGCCTTGCAGCGCTGCAGTGATGAATACTGAAAATTCCTGCTCAAACAAACTACAAAAGCTGATTCTATGAGTTCACAATAACAAGGAAGTGCACCTCCTACACAAAAGGAATAGTTTTGATTTGAATCTGTTATTCACGGAAGGTAAACTGTTATAATTCGCCCCTACATGACTCAGCCTTTTACATAAAACCATAAAGTCGCTTCAACTCAAACATGAGCAGCTTTGATTGTGAGCTATGGCAGACATTTCCTAATAAAAACACCTTGAGCACGCTGTTAAATACAACAGGCTCGAAGAGGAGCGTTTGAGTGGGTGGAAAATGGGCTGTTAATTGTGGGAAAAAAAGCTCTTTTGCAGAGAAACATGAGTGCTGTGATAAACGTCTGTCTGCAGGCACGTTCACAGGTCCTCACACTTTTCACTTTAATCCCACAGACTGCTTATTAAAGACGGATGTAGCTTTTGCTAAACCAAATCTTCTCTCTTTCTAATGACCAGCAGGGGGTGGAAATGAAAATAAAATTCTTATTGTATTGAAATATATGAGGAAACTTCTCATCTTCTGCACACCTGATCTCTGAGCTCAGTAAACACTTGGCTGGAGAGTTCGTGGTCTCTCTTCTTGGTTTCATGACTTACTGAATAAAACATGGAGCTCATTTTTAGAATTTCTGCTCCTATTTAAAGTGAAATAAACAACAAAGATGAGAATGATTTAGAGGAATTAAAAACAAATATATTACCCTATATTCTGGTTGGACTTTTAAGTGTGAAAAGGTCTTGAAACAAAAAACGAATGGGAATCAATTCATTCCATCCATCTATCCACATTCTTCACAGATTATCCATCTTGGGCTAAAAAAGAAAAAACGAAGGCCTCTTGCACTTATATCCACACCTACAGCCAACTGAGAATCTCCCATTATCTACACATAAGTATCTTCAGACAGAAGCAGGAAACCCAGCAAGAAAATCTACAGACATGCATGAAGAACAAGCAGACAGGCTTCTTGCTAGGGCCGTAACACTAACCACTACTACACCAATAAACTACGCCACCTGTGAGGAATTATAAAGCTACTTGATCCTCTGAGGGGTGTGTGGAGGACACATCAGACACATCCTGAAACATCAGTCTAGTTTACCTTGAAGTTGCTGGAGTTGACCCAGGAGCTGGCGATGCCATCAACCATCTTGTCCAGCGCTGTCTGGTCCTGCTCCAAGTCATGGGACTTTTCCTTGTCCAGAATGTAATCAATGATCTCCTGGCCAACCTGCAGCCTTCGGCCCATGTCCTTCTGCAGGACCAGGGCCAGACAGCTTTCCATGCTAGGCTCCATCATTCTGCTGTCTGGTAAACACGCCCTCTGGCTTCCTCAGTCTGCCCGGCTGTATGATTGACTGATCGCTAGCAATCCTCCACTGCTCAGAGCAGCGGGAGTGACAGCTGGACAAAAGGAGTTCCACTTGGTGGGTATGGCCTGAAAAGTGAGGACAAAAGGAGGAGGCCACAGTACAGTCTGCTTGTGTTTGGTCCCTCAGGGCAGGCCTTCTTTCTGTGCCAAGTGCTAGCCTGCTAGCAAGTTAATGGCTGTGCCCCCGGGATAGATGGAGCAGGGCTTGGGGAATGGCAGCAATGCAGCATGTGTGTGTCTGCACAGCAGCTGGGGGAAGTTTACTCCTCCCTCTTCTTCTCTTAGAGGAGTCGGAGCCAAACCACAGCAGCAGGCTGGAAGAGGCGCTTCTGGCAGCAGATGGAGATGGATGGAGAGTGCTAGCTTAGAGCTCCATGACCTGTCCCCAAAACTGAACGGGGCTGCCCTGCAAGAGCAAGGAAACACAGAACGAAGGAAGGTTATTTCAGGCCATTATTGATCACATTTATTTACATATTTGTCCAACAACAAAAAAAGAAACACATCTCCCACTGCAAAAAAACAAAACACTGTAAGCACATAATGTTTAGCTTTTCCAAAATATGACCAGATTATTAAGATGATGACCTTCCCCTTGTAGCTTGCTGCCTCTAACAGCCAGTGGATGGATTCCCATGTGAAGGATCATATCTTGGGGCTTAGCTGGTTTCAAAGTAAAGGTTCCGGCTTCATGCAGCCAGCAGTGTTTCTCTGCCATGAATATACTCCTAGCTTGGCTTTACAGGGACATTACTTCCACTTTTTTTTTTTTTAATTTTGCCTTCACCCTCCATTTTATGCTATGCCTCAAGAGCCGGGTGGTAACAACCAAATACTTCCCAGTGAATGCCAAACAGTATTTTTACTTCAAATGCCCATCCTCTGTAGTGTTTTTAAACCTCCATACACGCGCTGGGGTAAAAAAATAAAGCAATAAACCTTTTAACATATTTATGAATAAATTGGTGAAAAATTCAAAATCCATCTTAGACATTCTTTGGATATCTTGATCTTGAAGCAATATACATCTATATCTATATATCTATCTACTGAATTTATACACATCTTTATGTATGAGATATGGGTGAACACAAGGAAAGAAATGGATCGGACTCCAGAGAGTTAAAAACAAAAAAACAAAATAACATGATAGCTGAAAATCTGCTCTCAACCACACATCTGCCCCCATCATTAAAACACAAACACAGGAGCTACACTCCCAATCAGCTCTATCACACCATTCCTTCTCTTTATAAAACTTGAAGGAATTCCTGCATAGCCTCTATCAGGTGAAAATTTAACCTGCGTGTCCTCAGGAAGAGAGATACGAGCCAGACTCGCTGGACTATGACCGTCACGGTGCCGTAAATATGTTGAGTACTTTCTGTTTATTGGACCAGCGGTAAACAGTGTGAGGACACAGAGCAGGTTGTCTGCCTGTTTCACGGCTTTTAAAGTGAAGTTAAAATAGCTAAAACAAATGACAGGATGAGACAATCAGGCTGTGTGTAAGTGTATGTATGTGTGTGTGCAGCTCAGCACTACCAGCTAAAATTGGCCTGTCAGTTTGAGTCCATGGTCTGTTTTTTCCACAAAGCATGGATTAAAAAAAGATACTCGAACGCCATCATTTCCAAACGCTCCCCTCTGCCTGTGTGCTGCAGGCAGTTTCAGATGATCACTTGACCTGAGGGTCATCCTGGCCTGCTGTGAGCACTCAATTTGACCACACTGGGAAGTGATAAGCTGACACAAAAGCCCTTCTTTTCCTGCAGGTTAGTGACCTCACTGCCAGTGAAGGACACCGTTACTCATCGCTCTGGTCACGTGGCTATACGACATTTGACCCTGCTGATTTACAACCAGTTTTCCTTCCTGCATTCGAGTACTGAAACGTGTAGGTTAGCACGGCTGTCATCTGCTCACTTTCACCCTTGTCTATTTACAACATTACGTCACACACACACACACAGGTGAGCTGCAGATTTTGACAGGTGGCACTGTAACATCGCTGTGGTATTAAAACGTAAATAATGTGTTAAATCAATTTGCCAACTACTGCAGCAGACTAGCTTTAAGCAGCAGACAGCAGTGTGTTGAGGGGCTGCATCGGCATCACAGTTCAGCTGAGCGATGACCAACACATTAGCCATAACCGAGGCCTGAGAGACAAAGGCAGCTGCAGACAGTCAATCTACAGGTTCAGCTAAAGAAAGTGGCTCTCAGCTTCATCTTAGCTCGAGCAGAACTAAACAGCGAGTGAGTTTGAGCTTTCAGGGAAGGGCCAAAATGCACCGCTGTAAAAGAAAAAGGTACGCTTGAGTTACAACACAAGAAAAAACAAGAGCTTCAGAGTGAAAATGAAAGCAAAAGAATATTTTCCCTTAATATTTGTTTTTATAAGGGAGATTAAAATCTAACTCATCATCGTTATGTCAAGTTTTTAAATTAGAACATTTCTAGTGCTGCTCAAAACAATGGGCAGTAAGAAAACGCCTAGTTTTACTTGGTGATTGTAAGACACCCAGCTCACACTTTTTGGGGGAATTTCCTCCACTGAACTATCTGTAAACAGATCAAACATCCAGGTTACCAATGTTCGTTACTGTTCCTGGATATCACAGAGATCCCGCTGAAGGAATCAGAAGGAATCATGCTGATGAAAAAATTTGATTTTGACACTTGAAGGAGGTACAAATGTTTAATCTGAGTATCTCCTGTACCTATGAAATTATGGGGGCTCAGAAATGCTGGGAAAATAATTAAAAGCCTTTTAATTTGGATAGATTTGTCACAGTATTAGGGTAGAATTATACAAATACACCAAAGTTATTTTTTATAAAAACTGCTGACAGTGAGGGGGTCAGGTGGGGACTGTAATCCATCCATTCAATAGAACAAGCTCATTCGTCTGTCTTCGCACCTGTTTACTGTTTCAATGCTAACATGACTATTTTCACCACTTTTAACAGGCCACTCATTTCTCACACACACACACACACACACACACACACACACACACACACACACACACACACACCGCTTTGCTTTTGTGCAAACGTTAGCTGAGCCCCTGCTAGCCTTGCAGCCCTGACAGCTCCCAGCCAAAGCCCGCTCCCCCGCCCCTTCCCCGAGCCCGTGTTCCTCCGCCCCAGCTGACCGTGAACCTCTTTTTCCTTCTTTTCCCCCATAAAACAGCAGGCCGGCCTCGGTCTGAGAGCCAGACAGGGGTGTGTATAGGAATAAAAGCTGCAGCTAGCCCTCCTAGCAACCTTTCAATGAAACGTCAGTCCACAGCCGGGGCGGCACAAAGAAGAGAAAACCTGAGCAGGAGGCGAAGCGGAGCAGCTTCATCACCCTTTCTTCTACTCACCATAACCTCCGCAGCTCGTCCTCACAGCCAGCCCGCGTCTCGCCGGGTAAATATCCTCACTTCGGCCTTAAATCTCTCCTATGTCCGCCTCTCTTTCTCTCACTCTCTCCACCCGGAATGCTGCCTGCAGGACAAGAATGGGATCGTCGTGCGCAGGCGCAGTAGATGCAGGGATGATGTTGGCACTTGGAAGTCTGTCGCATGGCAATGCTGAAAAAAACAAAAATCCCCGACGGTGTGCAACACATAACCCGACCTCTGGCGACCTCTGGTGGACACACGGTGGCTTCACAAACGCGTTTATTTGTGTAGATTTTCATACTTCAGGATTTTATGTTTATGTTTAATTCCTTTAACTCCAATTTCCACTCAAACAAAACTTTTAGTTCTGTAAGAATTGTCTCCTGTAAGAGTAATAAAAACATCTATTTTACTCTGCAGCAATTATCATGATTAATAATATTATTCAGTTCTCTAAAATATACAAATCTTCAAAGAAAAGAAAATATCTACACGTTGATTCTCTTAAACTTGACTTTTAGATTTCTCAGGGTTGAGGGAGGGTTGGATTTGGAGCCTATCCCAGGTAACATAGGACGAGAGGTGGGGACAGGTCACAAGTCTGTCACAGAGATAGCACATAGAGACAGTCACTTTTAATAATTTCTATTATCAATCTCAAATGCTTTGTGATATTATTAATAATTAGACGTATAGGAGTGGACAGTGAGGATGGGATGGGATCACTGTTGACAAGTTGCTTCTGCTGGGAAGCCATGTCTGTTGCCACTACAATAGAGGGTAGGTAAATAAAGCTAAGAAATTGTTGATAAGACATTGGAAACTGCTTGTACAGCATTCAGAGACTTATGAAACCACGTTTTAAGGTGTGAGTGTCTAATAGTAGTCTTGGTAAACTTGTAGTACTCCCAGTAAAAACTTCCCATAGGAGCAGTGACAGTGACACTCACTGCTGTGAGAGGGAAAAGGGGAGCAGCCTCCACTGAGGATGGCATAAAGTTAAACTGAAGGTCGTAGAACATCCTCTGAACTGTTATTTTTACTAAAAATGAATTTCCCTGACATTCCAGGGCTGCAGATTTTCACCTCCAGTGGTACATTGAATGTTTGGGGAAAATTTCCTTGTTTGCTGGGATACAACCTGGCACAATGATCTACTTTTGCCTATTTTGAGAAATGGTGTTTGTGATTGATTAGTTATGCCTGTAGAGGTCTTTAGGGGGAGCTCTTGCCACCATACTGAAGATGTTGAAAGGAAAGCTATCCCACCATTTTCACTCATTTATCCTCTTCTCAGCTATGAAGAGAGAATTTGTACAGTTGTACTATGAACTATTATGTGGGGAACTGTGTTGCTTGTATTTTCTAAACATGCTAACTGAAGTTTAGAAATCTTTTTAAGCTTTCTTTCAGTTTTTAGTGCTAACTGGTGCACCGTACAGTTAGCTAAGCTAAACACTGGCTTGGTGGCTGGCACAGAAATGCATGTCCCCAGAATATATACCACACATACGGGATATACTTGAATCATGTTTAGTTCAATAGGAAAAACATACAGTGTATGTGTGAGATTAACCTTTGCTATATTTCTGTGTCAAACTATCCACTGATATGCTTGTGCTTGTTTTATAACAAGGATTGGTATTAAAAAAAAGGGACAAATGACTGTAGATGTGTTTTATAAATGTTTATTTCCAGAACATTTGAGGTTCATAATCGATGTTTATGTTTATTGATTTGTTTGTTTAATTTGTTGTCAAGTGTCTTTCAGCAAATTAAAGTTCACAGTGATGGATGTTGGACTGATACAAAGCAGATGCTCACAGTTGGTTTCAAAGGTTTCAGTCGTCCGTTTAAAGGGAAGCTAATGTATTCGATATTATTGTTATTCTGTATTTTTTTTTACTGGTGTCATGCAGGCTGGGGGTTGGAAAGCAGCCCCAATAGCCCTCGTTACATCTTCTTAGCTAAATGTAGCTAGAGCACAGTTCTCAGCCTGTCCAGAAAGACAACTGTAATTCACAGTACACATTATTTTTTGACTAAATGTTGAATGAGTCATTTCCCACCTGGCAATCCCACTTTAACACTGTCTGGAACTTCTTCTGAGTTTTAAAATAAATTTCTGGAAAACATTTTACTAGAAATATAATTTCCTTTTAACTGTCTTTCAATAGACTAAAAGAATAAATAATAAGACTAAAGTATAAAAAAAGATTGTTGGCACACAGCAGGACTCTATGAAACCCACACCAGCACCAACCAACCAACTCTGAACACCTTTCACTACCAAATGAAGTACAAAACAAGTAAGTCAAGAAAAATAAATTACAAAGAGTATTAACATTTAAAAATTGCTAGTTACACGGCGGTCTGCACCCTCAGTGCGCCACAGTGGTTTGCCCTGTGATTGCCCTTCTTTTTCTCTACTTACTGCTGAAGAGACAACCAGGAGGAGATTATAATGATGCAAAGGTAGGGTGAAACATGCAAAAGAATTAAACTTGTAAGTTTGAATTATGGATAGTAGAAGTGTCTCCATGGCACAAAGTATTTTCAGCATGAGGTATAATCACTCCTCTGGAGTAGTCCATTACCAAAACCAGACCCTGGCACCAACAGCAGAACATGGATGGGTGGATGAGTCTATGTCAGGTGGCTGAAACAGACAGATTAATGTAGCTGTAAGTCTTGTATGAAAATTGGAAAAGCAATAAAGCACAGTAGTTGTTTCCTTTAGGCTGTTACGTATGCAAAGATGTGGGAATGTCATTCATCTATGTTTCTGTATCGAAAATGCTGTAAATAGCCTAAAATATCACCTGTTTAACATGATAGATCCTAAAGAGAAAAACCCTTTGCTGTGAATCACAGCCAGTGTAGAGCTGTTAGAAGAAACACAGCAGCAGATATCAGACATTCAGGGGAGCTCGTCACTGCAGCACCTGGAGACAGAGACACACCAACATGTAAGCTATTCTGCACTGCTGAAAAAATTAGGAACACTTTGAAAACACACATTCTTTACTGCTATGACTGGGTACCTACAAAGGGCTAAATCTCAGGCGGTA
This sequence comes from Neolamprologus brichardi, assembly GCF_056152115.1. Lineage (NCBI taxonomy): Eukaryota > Metazoa > Chordata > Actinopteri > Cichliformes > Cichlidae > Neolamprologus > Neolamprologus brichardi. The sequence goes on along the minus strand of NC_142119.1, from coordinate 31,139,127 downwards.
GAGCAGGTCATCTACCGATCGGAAGGTTGGTGGTTCGATTCCTGGCTTCCCCTAGTCTGCATGCCAAATATTGGGCAAGATACTAACCCCAAATTGTTCTCCGATGCATCCATTGGAATATGAATGTGTGAATGTTAGTCAGAAAGCACTTAAAAAGTGTGCGTGGGTGAATGCACAAGTTGTATAAAGCGCTTTGAGTGCTCAGAAGAGTAGAAAAGCGCTATATTTACATTTTCCTTAAATTGAATTACAGCAACTCAAAACGGCAATTAGTAGCTTGTGTGGGCGTGGCCAACATGCTTGCTTGACAACATCAGGGCATGCTCATAACTGGATGATGGTTTATATCCTGGGGGATCACTTCCCAGATTTGGACCAGGGTATCACTGAGCTCCTGGTCAGTCTGAGGGGCAACCTGGCAACGTTGAATGGACAAAGAAAAGTCCAAGTATTTTTCTATTGGTTTTAAGTCACGTGGGAGTGGGAGCCTAATATAACATAAAAACTTGCAATTTCAACAGCACATCTCAGTCTTTCTACATGATAAATGTGTAAATTACAGAGGAAATTCTGGTAGTTCACCACCTATACTTTCCTGTATTCATAAAACATGGAATTTTTGTTAACTTAACTGAAATTTCTACAGAAGACGATGAAAAACAGGAACCTTTCTGTCATATAACTACTTGTTAAGTACTTGAATGGCTGTGAGGGGGTCTTTATCTGCAGGAAAAACTGTAAAACCTATAAAACTACAGTTACATTTTTTTCCCCTTCCTTCACATTTTCCAAAGCCATTCTGCAGGACAGTTTTGGAACCTTTGCCAGGCCAATTCAGGCCTGGGGGCTAGATCTTTTGACACCTGTGCCTTAGACTGATTCTTATCTCTGCACATACCTCCATACTGGTTTTAAAATGTTTGTGCCCTGAGTCAGAACAGAAATAGCCACATCAGCTTTAAAAGTCTCTTTTTCCAGGAAGAAACTACAGGAGGTAAAACTGTCGCATGAGAGTTTAAGTCAGTATTACAGGACTGAGTAAGTGAGTCTCAGTCAGTGGGGCTGCTCGAAAATTGAAGATGAAATCTGTCTCAAACTGAATGTGACTTTCTGCTTCAAGCTCTGAGCTATGGGGAGGGTGTTTGACACGTAATATGACATTTCCTCTGCACGAGAACAGATCGTTGTTGTTCTATTTCAGTCTGAGACCGGAGATGAAGTGATACAGATGCAAAAAGAATACAAAAAAATATGACAAAAAGCAACACTGATAATGCAAAACTGCAGAAAATGGTTGATATCCTGAATTTGTGAGTGAATATTGGAGGACCCTTTTGTGGTTTCCTAATTTTAATAATTTAATAATTCAAACTTGTTAAAAATGTACTTTAGATGCTTTGATTTGCGCTAGTAATTTTTCTGGACTGATTCATACCAGCGTTGTTTTGATTATGAGTTATAATTTTGGGCAAACAGCAACTACAAATGCATTTATTTTATCGTGATAAGTATTCTTGCCATGACAGCTACACAATAGAGCTCAGAAACTTTAAAGGTTACTCAGTGTTTTGAGGTCCTACTGTTTCACATCCTGATGACAGAGATGTTGAAATAACTGCTGTTTTTGTTCTTATTTGTGGCTAACAGCTTTCTGCATATGAGCTCACCATGTCTAGTTTGCAAAAACAAAAGTGGTGATTATGAAACCGCTCAGCTTCATAACAGCTGCAAACTCCCTCCTCTCTTTTTTAGTTGAATTTGTTTTTCAGCACCAAATAGATTAAAATGGGCGTTACACAGGGTGTATCAAAGAGAATCATGCTTGATTTAAAACAGGCACTGTCAGAAAGTGGGGATTTGTGAGTTTCACGTGCTTTCCTGGTAGATGGCGTAACATCAGGTGGACAAGTTTTCTGTGTGTGGGAAAGAGGGACACATTTATACGTTTGGGATGCAAAAAATATAGCCTTGTGAATTAAAATGATTCTTTTTGATACACCTCAAATACTTTTAAATGAACAATCATTGTCATGCAAGTCGAAAGATGGCCAAGCTTTAACACTGGAAGAGAATAATGAGCTACAATAAGTGGACTCATAGTTCTGGCTTCAAAGCACCTCCGCTACTTCCACTGGAATAAAAGTGTTTTGACATTGATGTGATAATTATTCATTCTTTCATTCATCAAATTTTTTTGCAGTTAATTATTAAACACAGAAAAGGTGATCAGAGTTGGAAAATACAAAATATCTGAATATAAAGAAGATATATGGTTTTTACTGTCCATTTTATTAAATTGTATAAAATAAAAACCACTACCACAAATATTATGTTGCGTAACCTCGAGTGATGATGTAGTGACGATGTACTGGCATGTAGATTACATGTGAAATTAGTGAGATCCCCTCTATCTCCAGTTTAACTTTTCTCAGTCCACAGGATGGCGCCAAACATACCTTTGCTGAAAGTGTCGGTGGCCCTCATTGTCGTGTTCAAAGTCGGGTTGTGGATGAGACAGCTCACGGCCTCGTGAAGACCTGCAGGGATTAGTAGAGTGCTGCGGGAGCTGTAAAGGCGGTCGTGATAATTCTGCATCGTTGTAGTCTGGATGTTCCTCAACTCTACTGATTGATGAGAGCTGTTATAGAGGAGGACCCATTGTATCTCAGGGGCAGGAAATCCTCCTTGGGTAGTGCACACAGCAGTCATTGTTTTCATATTAACATCTAGCCTGGGATTCTGGTAAGGAACTGAGGAGAGAAGGGGACAGAAGACCATTTCCATTTTTTGAAAATTTTTTGAATAAAGATTGTGAATATTACTCTAACAGGAGTAGTTATTCTTCATGCCAGATTCTTCAGAATGGCATAACCTCATCAGTCCTTCGGCTGGATGAGGTGAATATATATAATTCCTGAATAGCTTGTGCACTTCAAGCACATCTTGACTGTTTGATTTAAAACCCACTGTGGTTGTGCACAGAGCAAAAATACACAAACTGTGTCTTTGTCCAAAATGATTTGAACCTAGCTGTCACTTGATTACCAATTAATAATCATTACAACCACTAAATGCAAATATTAGCATAGTCACTGTCGGCAAAGCCTGAAAGGAGGAAACTACACATTCTACATTAACCACAATAGCATAAAATCAATGTCATCTCCACTGACTGTAGGTGCTTATTTATATGACAATATAACTTCTCTTTCTTATTTTTGTGAAAAAGACTGAAAACCTTTCTTACCACCTATCTGTAAAGTTACTTGGCAGATCTGTGTGTGTTCCAGGTGGTATTTCTTCATCACGCTGCCGTCCAAGACTGCCGCAAAAGCCCAGAAAGTCCTTTCGTTATCTTCAAGAGTCAGGTTTTTGATTATGATGCTGATATTTCCTCTAATTATGTCCTGAGGGAAGGCTGTGACTCTCTGTTTATAGTAGTCATTTACATGCTCAGCCATCTTTCTTCCTTCATTATAGGAATACAACACAAAATCCCTGTTATCTTGCCAATAAAAACGAACATTGCTCCAGTCCGTGATATTTTTATTTTGCATGCTACATTCGAGGACTGCTGAGTCGGCGATAGTGGTGTTAACATACACCAGTGTTGCATTACCCACTGAAAATGAAAAAAATAAAATAAAATGGACAACTGTTAATGATTGCTTCTTCCTCAAATCCTGTGACAGTCTAACACCAAATACTCTTATCTTTAAAACGAATTTCTTCTCAGATAAGCCAAACGTTACAGTTCCATCATGTACACAAACACGCACACAGCTTTGAATGAAAATGGTCTTATAAAAAGGTGATAGCTTACCGATCGTGAGACTGAAAAAAAGTACAAATAGGATCAACATTTTTGTGAGCCTTTTGTCAAAGAGCAGCGAGCAAAACACGTGTTAGTGAGCACGAACACTAAAAATGAGGTCATGTGCAATGGAGACTAACAAGATGCCTTCTTCTTTTGACTCGACAGTCTTCATCAGGCCTTTCCCCCCAGAATGACTAGTAATAAAGTCTTCATAATACCGAAGTAAAGCTCGGCTACGGGGAGCAGCTAATATCTGCATTATCAGTGCCCTGTGACTACATAAAGCCTACGTGCTTTGGTTGCCATTGAAGAGGAAGTGAGAGTTGGGTAACATGTCAGAGTATTAAAGCAGACTATTAAACTAAGTGTACTCTAAGGAGACTCAATAATCTGAGCCTTTCCGACATTGAGAGCTAGAAAATAAAACAGAAGAGTGAGCCGATATTCTCTGTTCACCTCTGCACGACAAGCTTCCACTCTCTGTCAGACAAAGACGTTCAGATGACTTCTTTAATATTGAGAACCACCTGCCATTAGATGCAGATATGAAATCAGTTTAATGTGATAGAAAAGGAAGAACATGACTCACATATGTTTACAGACCCAATGAGGATACCTGACAGTTTTTCCATTGCCCGCCTAACATAGAAACAGTGTGTGTGAAAACCAACAGGGGCCAAAAGGTAAGATTCTCCAATGGATATCTCATGGTTAGACAAAATAGAAAAACTGTTGCATCAAAAAAAATCACACAACTTCCTGTTGCTCTATTTGCTCGTTTTTTTCTTCATTGATTTTGAAGTTGTTGTCTCTCTCTTACGTTTAGCTCCTTTGATCTTCACTTTGATCATTTTTTGCCTTCTTCTCAGTCTGTTCGCTTGCTCTGTGTTCAGTAATCTTCTTGTTGATCTGATACAGGCAGTTTAATTTACACTGCTTTCTGTGGTAGTATCTTTGGTTTCCATTGTTTTTGTATCTTCAATCACTGTACACACATGCACGATCTGATATCCTCGTGTTAGTGTTGTTCCCAGATCATCATACTAAAGGTTGTTCCAGGATCAACATTGCAAGTGACCAATCAGAATGTTGTGATGTCATACTTTTGCGACTTCGGGAAAAACCGGCGTAAAACAAAAAACTGTACTTAAGCTGCGAGAAACCGCCTTTGTCCGCCGATCAACGGACCCTAACCCTGACCCTAACCCTAACCCTTTAATAAACGCTAAGCAGAATTGATATTGTCCTTGCAACATTGGAATTTCATAAATGCACGAATGGGTTGGTGCGCAAAAGAATAACGTCACAATAATGTGATTGGTCACTTGCAATGTTGAACCTGGAACAACATTTTCATGATGATCTGGGAACAACACCAACACGACGATATCAGATCATCTGTACACACACTGCTCACTTTATTAGGTACACCTTGCTAGGTCCAGGGTGAACCTCATTTTTCATTAAGAACTTAATTCTTCATTAAACAAAATATTGGAAATATTCGTCAAAGATTTCAGTTCATATAATATTATACATGGTAGCATCACACAGTTGCACCAAATGTGTGCACTGCATCCATGATGTGAATCTTTTGTTCGTTAACTCGCGGTGTTATCTTGTTTGAGGCAGCCATGGAAAGGGATGGACATGATCAGCAACAATACTCAGGGTAGCTGGAGTGTTTAAAGCTCATTTGGTGCTAATGGGCTGAAGGTGTGCCAAGAAAATATTCCCCACCCATTACTTGACCACCACTAGCAGGAACCGCTGATGAAGGCAGAATGGGTCCGCGTTTTTATGTTGTCTACATCAAAGTCTGACTTGACCATCTGAATGTTGCAGCAGAAATTGAAACTCATCAGACCAGAAATTGTTTTTCCAGTCATCTGTTGTTTAGTTTTACTGAACCTGTGTGAACTGTTCTCTCAGTTTCCCGTTCTTAGCTGACAGGAGTGTCACCTGGCTTTATCGTCTGCTGCTGCATCCCATCAGCATCAAGATTCTGCATTTGCACTTGGACATACTCTTCTGCATTCCCTTGGTTGTAATCGTGGTTGGTCATTTGAGTTACTGTTGCCACTCATTGAATATTTGCTCTCTTAAAACCCAAGAGATGTTTGTGTTGGAAAATGATAGTAGATTGTCAGTTTCTGCCTGGCAACAACCATGCCATGTTCATAAAATTAACATAAATCACCTTTTCTCCCCATTCTAATGCTCAGTTTGAACGTCAGCAGGTTGTTTTGATCATGTCTATATGACGAAATGGATTTAGCTGCTGGCACTTGATTGGCTTACAAGCATGCCTCAGTGTGAGCTTCAGGGGATGTTTTTGGTTTGTTGTTTGTGTTTCAGTCAGATATGAACATCTTCATCCTGCACCATCATCATAACTAATCATGATAAAAATCAAAGTGAAATAGTATACTACTGTTATGGAAATAATAAATTACTAATATTAATATATAGTATGTTATATAATACTCTATTTTAGGTCATATTAGGGCCTTGGAAGCACATCATTGGCAGGTTAGGAATCGCAGCAAGATCCTTGTGTTAAATTGATTGTTTCTGAGCAGCCATCAGAGTATTTAGGGGGATAGGAGCCTTTATATTTTACCCACAATGCACTTCTACTTCAGTTGTCTTTATTTTGCAGCCAGAAACCATGGCAGCAAAGCAAAGAAAGTCAGCAGTGTTGCTTCATGACGATGCCAAAATGTAAACTTTATTTCTCAAGCCTGTATTACAAGAATGAATCACCGTCGGCACATATATTCTCCTTTTTGCAACTGTCTGCTGGCTGCAGTTGTTACACAGCAAATTCAAAAGTGTTAAATGTTTTGGTGTTAGTAGTCTTAGAGTTAATTTTACTCTAAGTAGAGTCACATTCTTTTAATGTAACTCTGAGGTGTAAAATGATAGTAGTTAAAATCGAGTGTTAAAAATTAGTGTTTCTATGTCAAATCTGGAGGTGTTACAATGGAAACATTAACTCTTGACCTCTTAACTCTGAACTCCTACAGGGGCTATGACACCAATAGAGTAAATTCACAGACTCCGCCCCCAGCACGGCTCCAATCGAAGCTGAAGTGAAGCCGTTTCAGAACATTTTGCTCTACATATTTGAGTTGTTTGCCATGCTTGGTAAGTCATGTTTTCAAAGATTGTTTCAATTATTATTATTAGCTTTTACTTCTGTGGCTCTTTGGAGTTGAGACAAAGCTGTGTGAAAGGCATTAGCCATGTTGCTCGCTGATAGCATAATATTCTGTTTTAGCTAGCTGAAAGGTATTGTTTGCGGGCAAATACCACAGCCTTGAAAAAAAGCTTGCATGTGAATTTTCAGTCAAATTTTTGGTCAAATACACTTAAAAAAATGTCTAGAATGTGAAATGTTGGTATAATGGTGCTAGTTGAAGCCTGAAAACGATCTCCCATAAAAAACGAGCAAACAGCAGTAGCAGACGTCCTGACTGGGTTCTACGTTAGCATTTAGATCCTCCAGAGTTTTGTGCACACGGTTTAGGTAAAAATGAAAAAGGTTGAGGTTTTACATTTAGTTCAGTATTACCTGTTGTCTGTGTCCTTGTCTTTTGGGAAAATACTTTACACAAGTAATGTCTCAAAGAGGATTCCTTTTTTTTTACTGTGCTGCAATTGATTTGTGCCATTAATTAGTGTCAACTAATTTTTATTCAATCTCCACAGAGGATATGCTTGTGAAGATGGAATATGGGGGAGAGCAGAAGTGCGTTGAAGTTCCACAAAGTGATGAATGAAGGACATGCATATTGTATTTTGTATTTATTGAAATAAGTGATGAGAATGCTGTTATTTGCATTTACCAGCTCACCTATGTCAGACCTTTTGATAAACAAAATTCTAATGAAAGTGAGAACATGTACACTGTTACATCTTTCAGAAAATGTTTTGAAATTGTGATGCACAGTTCAGAATAAATGTTTTTCAAAAACCATTGCGTCTTTTTAGTAAATGTTTATTTCCAAAAGAAATTTCTAGAAGTTCAGAACAGTAAAATTCCCGCTTTTTAGAATTAATTAGAAGATAACTCTTACGTAGTTAAACTAAAATACTCTTTGAGAGTTAATATATAAACTCTTAACACCAAGTGTTAAATTATCAACTCCAGACAGATTTGGTGTTTAACACTAAATCAGAGTTAACGTACCAACTCTCCAAAAAGAGTTAAATTAACACTCTCTGGTGTGGACCCATATAGACACTTTAATAGTGTTGAAATCAAATCTGACAGTGTTAATTTGGACATGCTGGATTTGCTGTGTAGTTACCAGAAATATTGGTGAAGCACAGTAGGTTTGTGGTCCATGGATCCTTTTTTGTTTTCGTTTTCTGCCACAGATGTATTCTTGCTGACTGTCTGCAGATTTGCCTCGCGGAGACAAAGGGACATAAAGCAGACTCAGTTTGTTGAAGTGAAAGCAGTTCAATTTTTTCCTCTTTGTTTCTTCAGGCATAGTCATCAAAAAGGAAAACTTTGTAACTGATTATAAAATGGCAATGATATGACAGCTTGATTTAAGTAGTTTTCTAATAATGTAAGCATAATGCAGCTAATTTCAGAATTCACTAAGCAGCTGTTTTTGTCCTGCTAAGGTCTTTACACACCAAAAGCGTTTCGTAAAAACGACACGTAATTCCGAATTTTACGGATCCAAACATGCTGTGTAACCTAAATACACACTGAACGTGTTTGCAGAAAATTCATCCTCAAATAACACACTGTGAAAAAAAGGAGTTGACATCAAGCAATGATGAGCTAGTCCTGATTTTACTAAACCAAAAAAGGAAGAAACAGAAATTCTTTGTTCCTCTCATTCTCGAGAGAAAGGAGCCGCATGCATGTTCGGATCCAGGAGCTGAAGCTTTATCGCGATTGCTTTTGCACATATTTCTGGATGTCAGTGGGGCCAGTTGAACTCTTGTTAGCAGAGAAATGAGACCATACTTGAGGAGGCAGAGAAATAATTTCAAGAGCCGATTGTGACACAACAACATTCAAATGTAACTCCGTGTTCAACACTTTGACTGCGTCACCACCAGACAATGATGTGATTGGTTAGATGTGTTCATACGCAACCAAAACACTGGAAAAATAGCGCTTAACCTCAAAAAATTAACGTTGCAAATTCCTCCTACGTAATTTCATGTTTGGTGTTAGGGGCTGCATCAAGAATAGGTGAGTCAGTAAATATTTTTAGTGGGCGATATATTTGCACAGATTTTATGTTTCTTGTGTGTAGAGGCTTTTACTCAGAAAAACCACCAAACTCTTTTTAAACAGTAAAAAAACATAAAAATTTGAGGAACTGAATAAAAGTTTTGATTGCTGTCCCCCTGATGTGACCCACTGGTTATGTTTTACTTTGAATTGAGGAAGTATTACACAGTTGAGAGAACAGAGAAACACAAACAATGTCACAACACAACAGTCTATCCAAATGCAGAACAGTGTGTCTGTTAAATGAAGCATTCTTGTAATTCATGTTCTTGTAATTATTTATGAGCTTCCTTTTCAATTCATGAATGAGCATATAGAGCCACAGCTCCACCTTAGATAGACTGGGTGCTAGGCTAGGTTTTTGTACTTTTCCAGCCCTGGACTACATGATATCTGCCACCGCAAGCTACAGTAAGTAGGTCCTGATTTGTTTGCTATTGGGGGACCAAGTTGCACCACATAGTAATGTTTAATGTGAGCCAAATTTCAGTCTTCTCAGTATAAAATCCTCACGGGACAGGCTTCAGTGAGGGGCGATATTACAAAGAACAATGCTCCCCTAATTCTTTGTCAGACAATTTAGGCTTTGAAGATAATGAGGCGAAAGGTAGCAGTGGGTACAAAGCTGATGCGACATAACATAACTCAAAAGGAAGTGAAGCTAAATAACAAGCAGAAGACACAAGACTAACGTTTTGTATTCTGTAATGTAGACCTAAATGCTGCGGAGGATTAATGCACTTTGGATCGGGTCCAGATTTACATCAAGAAGCTGCAGACGCCCCTCTTGCGCAGTCTGCGGCTCTGCCTTTCAGACAGCAAGGGCTGCGGTTGTTTACGCAGTGTGGGTCCGATTCTTTCTGACAAGTTCTAGTTCTTCTCATCAAGCCGTCACACATATTCAGAGGTCTGCACGGGAGCCATCTATTCTCTTGTCAGGGTCTTCAAGGAATATTTCATCTAATTTTTTCGGCTTCAAACTCGAAAGGTAGGGGGGGTGGGGGGGTCATTCTGGTCCTGGGTATCCTTTAAAAAATATTTTTATGGCATTTATGTTGGTTATTTGAACCACGTAGTTTCTTCTTTTTATTCTCCATAAGAAGTGAGCTTGATTCTCTTCCTAAAACCTTAATTTTTTCTATCTATAAACCATATATAAAAAAATATATAATATTCATCTAATTGGGATACTTTTATTCTTTATACTGTGTTAATCATAAGAGCATTTATTTATTTATTTTTTAATTTATGTATTTATTGTCTGCTTTTCAGGCTACTGTCAGTGAAACAAAAAAAGTCAAAATAAGACATGAGCTCAGAATTGAAGCATGTTTTGATTTATCTGCTTTAATATTTTATTTTGAGTGACCTGTGGAGCAGTATGTAGAAAATCATTTACATTATTAACACATACAGGTATCATTTACAGTAAAATTAATTAATAAGTAATTAATTAATAATTTTTTTCCCCTGTTTTTTAACGTTTTTTCCCCTTATGTAGTTGAAACTACATCTGCATATGCTCAAACGCTTCCTTCCTGTTTCGTCATTCTGTACATATCATCCTGCTGCTGACAAAAGGACGTTCCTTTTACTATAAATGGAAATGAGTTGTTTCTCCACCTTGTTTGGTATGTGTGAAAATTTGTTATATGCCTTCAAGACTGCAAAAATGTATGTGAAGCAAAGTGTGCATATATGTACTTCTTTTAGCATGGTGACCTTTGTGCTTATGAAATCTGCTCTTTCTATTAATCCAGTTTATAATATCATTATTTACTAATCTCATCAGTTGTTTTGTTAGTTGTTACATTCAGCGATAAAAATGTTGCGTGAGACATGACAATAGTTCGAGTGTCGTGGGAGAATTCTTTTTGTCTGATGACCACGTACGCCAACAAAATGGCAGCTGTCATTTGTCAGCCTAAAAGTTGAAGTGTTGCCTATGGAAGTGAGATCCTGAAACTGAAGGTTGCTCTATGCATCTAACTGTGTGTGCATGTGGAGGGTTAAAAAACAAAAGGTGACGTGGTCTAACAGTTAGCACCATTGTGTGAACTTGTGTGTGCAGTTTAGCTCACTGGAGCTATTTTCCTACTGAGGAAAAGAATAATCTGGTTGAATTAAAGCTTAAAATAAACTGGCTGAAGGGCAGAGCAGGGGAGCTGGAAAACTGCACAGTTGGCAGCTGCGTAGGGTGAGGCCCTGCTGCTCAACCACATCGTGCTCAAACCGTTCATAGAGTGGGTCTACAAGTAGGCCCACTCCGCTACCAGCTGGTTAACCAGCCTGTGATTGCAAAAGCTTCTTTGTGCCTATTACCATTAATGAGTGTCAGGCGTTGTGTGGAGGCGAGGAAGAAGGAACCCAAACGCAGGACTCACAGGTAGGTGAAGACTGGTGGATGTTTATTATAAGGAGCGGAGGAACAGAGGGTGAACGGACACTGACTGGCTGGAACACTGAATGGCTGACTGACTGAGAGAACACGGGGAGGACAACATCACACGAACATCATCAATGACACGACAAAGAACGAATAGAAACAGAAGACTTAAATACACAGACTGATGAGGATGATAATGAGAGACCGGTGAGTACACAGCTGAACATAATCTGGCTAACGGCACGAGACGAGCTAACACAGGAACAAACAGGAAGTGACGAAATAAACTGAACGTGAACAAAACGGAAAGCACTGGGTCACCGACCCAGGAACCCTGACAATGAGGGTCCCATTTAAAGTCTTTGGTGTCGACCTCTTAAAGCCATTTTACCAGAGTGCTCGCAAAGATATCGCTTTGTATTAGTTCTGGTGGATCACGTAATCTGATATCCCAAAGCAGTGAGGCTGCGCACTATTTCTGCAAAGAGTGTTGCACAAGCACTGTTTCAGGTCATCTCCCATTCTTCATCCTGAAAGATATACTGACTGACCAGGGTACATGGTTCATGTCTCGCACACTAAAGGAGCTGTACGAATTATTGGGCATTAAATCTGTTTGGACCAGTGTCTACCACCCTCAGACTGACGGGTTGGTGGAGTGACTGAACAAGACTTAAAAGCCCATGATTCATAAGTTCATTCACGAGGATAAATGCAATTGGGATCGCCACAAAGTGCTTGTATTATTCCTTTCTTTTAGCTCAAAGTTACCTGCCAAGTGGTAAGGTCTCGTTGTGGTCACATGGTGAGTTGGTGACGTTGACTATAACATCATACTGTCAGACAGGGGAGGAGCCACACAAATATATCACCTCAAAGTCTTAAAAGCATGAAGAGAAGCTGAAACAGCTTCTCTGGTGAGCCTGGTGACAGTGAGAGATGAGTTGGGGCTGGCGGTGCATAATTCCACGATTCCTGCCTCCCGCCATTGTGGCAACCATCTCACACAGCCCCAGAGAGCAGAGTAGCGGTGTTTTGCAGATTTGTTCTCCACCCTGCTCAGCTATACTAGTCCCATGACCAAATAATGACTCCGATATCTGCGAGTCTAATGGTAGTCTTATGGGCACCATTTTTGATACACACAGGCGTGGCCCTATTGGTTACTTGAGCATAAGTGGCAAATTGTTCAGAGGGAATTGGCTGAAATGCTAAAAATGGGAGTAAAGTAACATGTGGTGTAGCCTCATAGTTCTTTTTGTGAAGAAAGATGGCTCTATACAGTTTTGTGTTGACTACCCTAAGGTGAATCAAGTTTCACAGTTTGACACTTATTCCATGCCCTGGGTCAACAAGCTCCCTGACCAGTTAGGCACTGCTCACTTTTTCTTGATGTTGGATTTGACCAAGGGCTACTGGCAGATTCCCTTGCCCTGCCTGAGTCCGAGGAAAAAACGGCCTTCTGCAGGTGGCTTTGTGCAGGCTCTCCCTGGGGAACCCTTGCTCTACACGCCTAACTTATCTCCTATTTTGAACTCTTTACACAGGCTCCTGATGTATTTTAAGACTAATTTTAAAATACTTGTACTTACATACCGAGCAGTAAACGGAGCAGCTCCAGTCTACCAGTCCCATTTGGACTTAACTTTTATTGCATTATAACTTGCATTTTTTAACATTTTACCAGCTGATTAGTTAGGCCTAAACAAGTCTTCAGGTTATGACATCTGAATTGAGTGAATCTAAATGGACTTCTTTTAGTCTCAATTTACTGTATAAAGTACAATAAAGTACTATGTTCCACAGGTCAGAAAGTGGCATTTTACGAGATTCCGAGCTCTACTGTCTGGAATGTTGATATTTTTTTTAGCTGGATGTTTCTCTGTTTCACTGCAGGTCTGCTGTTCTGGTTCTTGGTGCCAGTTTCATCAGAAACAAATGGAACCAGAGGGGCACCGCTGGTCCTTCAGTGCCATCACAACCTCAGCGAAAAGTTTATTCCTGAGAAAATCTCCATATACTGGCAAAGTAATTCCAGCGTTCTTCATGTTTTTTCAAAAGGACAAGAGGAATTTCTACACCAAAGTGAGTCATTTAAAAACAGGACTGCAATTTTCCGCCATCAACTGGCCTCTGGCAACTTCTCCCTTGTCATCAATCCGCTGATGCTGAAAGACGATCAGCTCAGCATCGAAGTTGCTTACATACCAGAAAGCAGGACGCTGTGCCAAACCACTGTTCATGTAGCAGGTATAGTTCACCTTAATTAACATGGATGCAAATATCAGTATTTGTTAAATATATGAAATGCAAACTGTATGTCCAATGGGATTGAAAAGATGAAACCCTTCAGGCAGTGTTCAGGCACATATCTTAAGGATAATAAAATAAAAAAGGTGGCTCGTGATGATTATTTTGAGTGCTGCATGTATTTCTTCACTGAGTTGAGTGATGATTGAGGGATAAAACTCGTGACTAGTTTATGTTGTTGTTAATTTGTACAACAATGATCTCTGATTAGTTAAAATTTGTATGAAAATTCTAACATTTATACATGTGAAAAATCTCTGACTCTTTTCCAGCTCGTTTTGAGATGCCAAATATCGTGGTCAACACCATAGATATGATGGCTATGTGTGCAACAAAGGGGGGCTTTCCTGAACCAGAGCTATCATGGATCTCCGTGGACCACGAGGGACATGAACGTACACTTGAACCACCTGATGTCCAGACCCTTGAGATCTACAAGGAAGATGACGGCACCTACAGAGTTACCAGCACTGCCAACATCAGAGGATCACAGGAAGTTATCTGCAGCATTTACAACCCAACTTCAAAGGAGACGTTGAGTGTAATTAAAGACGTAATTACAGGTACTCCAAGGATCATTTTTGCTTTTCAGTCTGAAGTTGACTTTTCAAATATATTCAGAATCCATATCCATAGGTTTGAAATAGACATGTAAACCACTGTGTTTATTAATCAACCAACAATGACAAAAGCATAGAATAACTTGAGGTTCAACCCTAAGTCTTAAGTCACAGTTTATCTTAAACACAGAGAAAAACACATATATATAAATTTGCTGTAAATTTAAAAACGCACTGTGAAATTTGAAACTGCCGGAATTACATACATCTCATCCCAGATTAACATCAATTGTAGGTGTGTTTCCCTGTAATTTCATGTCATCGAGCCAAAAGCCTTGACAAGCCTGGAAAATAACCTAATTCTCCATTGCAGACTTAATAGTAGCAAATCTTTTAAAAGATACAATTTGAGTGAATGAATTCATAATTATATTAACACTAATCTCTTCAAACCAGAGAAGATCTTAAAGTAACTTTTTGAAAAAAGTGTGGCCCCCAACAATCCTGATTTGAATTATTGCAGCTTACAACGTTACCATTTTCATGCAAGAGAATTCAAGATGCACATCAATTCCCATCAGTTCGTGGAAGCTTTCTGTGTTTCATTCATACAGATCCCCACGAGCAGTTAACCTAAAGTTCAGTTTACAGTGCTGTTTAGATTTAGATGATTTTTACACTAAGGATTAATTTTGTGTTGAAGTTGTAGGTAAAGCAACACAACTGATTGTTGTGACTGTGTCTTGTTCCTGATTTACAGATGAAGGCTGGAGTCTGCCTTTGGGAGCTGTTCTTGGAGTACCGGTAATACTTGCAGTAATACTCGGAGCAGGAGCCGCCATCGGCTGCCGAAAAATGAAAAGTCTGTAAACTTTTGAATTTTGCTCCTTTTCCTTTGTAATTATTAATTATGTAATTAAATGTTTAAAAATTGGTTACATCAAATACTGTGCGGAGGATCAGTAACAGCAGTACAGAGTAAAATGTATGACTATATACATCATTAGAAAATGACTAAGTGACTCTGACCCCTTAGCAACCTCTGGTTGCTGGGTAAAAATGTGTTATTACTTGATTGGCTGGTGAGTGGTTGCTTGCATTTGCTATGAAAAAGAGAGTGCTACACCATAAGGTTGCTGCACTTGCCTGTAGTTTGCAAGAAAGACGTCCACTTGTCTGCAAATACTATCCAAATACTCTTTGAGTTTTAATTAAAGTGTGTAAAGCTTGACACAAACTGGAAACTGAGAGTTTCCATTTAAAGTAAAAGAAACACATTTGCAATGTTTGCAGACAAGTTGGTGTTTTTCATGCAATCGCAAGGATTTTTTTTTGTGCGGCACCGTATATTTCTTTGCAACCGATTTGACACTAGTGACTGGCAGCAAAAACTGGACAACTGAGTACATACTTATTTTGCTTTTTTTCTTCCTTTAATTTGCAACATCTTTGAGAGAATGCACCAGGTTTAAACCGCTGTGGAAAATTAGTATCAATCTCTTAATTTTAGCTCACCTTCTGAAGCAGTTACCAATGAAACCTACAACACAAAGTTTGTGAGAGAGAAACATTTCAGGGTGTAAAATAACCTCAAACTATAACTTCATGAAGACCACTTTTCCTCCATTGGAACTCTGAACATGAAATTAAGCACAGGCACAGATGTCCCTGCTCTGTGTCAACCCTTTACGCTGTTGAGATCCATTGGAAAAAGATCCACACATATGCCGTACACAGCTGCTCTGTTGAAAGTTAATACATGAATCATTTCTCTTGCAGGGAGAGACTGTTCAGGACAAAACCTACAACAACTGAGCGCCAATGAACCTGCACCATTGGAAGACAGCACTCCTGATCCTGCAGCTGTTGCAGTTGATGATGTAGCTAAATAAAGGGAAAACACTAAATAGAAGACATGGCAGGAACTCATGTTTCTTCCTGTCTAGAAATAAAGACCTCATCTGTGGAGGACCACAGAGCCACACACACACCGAAAAATAGTGTTTTTATTTTAAAATCAATTATTAAATAATAAATAACTTTATTAACATTTGAATAAGTAAAATAATGAATAAATGAATCTGTAAATGAATTTACAAATGCATAATTTATTGTACAATTCATTATTTAAGCAAAAAAAGTCTTTACTTTGATGCGCGTGGCTCTTGTGGTCCTCCATATGTTAGCATGTTACCGTCAACAGGTGGTTATAGGCTGAGTCTACAGGCGCACACTCGGAGGATCAACTCTACATTTCACTGTAGGGCCCCTTCATTTTTCACAAATCCGTGTCGTGCAGAATGTAAATACATAGGCTGAATGGCCTTTGTACAAGCACACACACTTCTTAGCAGGGCAAAGCTGTGAGCAGCCAGCCAGCCTCTGTCCAACCTATCGGAAATCTTTTTACATCGCGCCACATGGCTAATTTGCATTGCTTCGGGATTTCAGAAACAAGATAGCTAATCCAACATCTGATCTGATCCAGTAGTTAATCTCAAAGCTAATCCAGTAGCTAATATAATAGCTAATCCGTGAGCAACAGGAAAGGGAAATGGATTTTCAAATGAGGACTTGAATCGCCATTTTAAAAGCCACTAATACATTTTTGATTTTTGAATCAATTTACTTATTTCACTTTTTAAAATTGTTTTAAATACGATTTTG
Source organism: Neolamprologus brichardi (assembly GCF_056152115.1). Taxonomy (NCBI): domain Eukaryota; kingdom Metazoa; phylum Chordata; class Actinopteri; order Cichliformes; family Cichlidae; genus Neolamprologus; species Neolamprologus brichardi. Next base: position 31,122,121 of record NC_142119.1, on the reverse strand, counting down.
AAAATCTATTTTTTTCATTTGGAATTCGAAAATGGTTTTTAAAATGAGGTTTTTATTTAGAGTTTAACTCTTTTTTTGTGAAATTCATTTTCGATTTGAAATATTTATTGATGGATTAATAATTCATTTTGAAAAATTGATTTAAAAATAGTGTTTTTTTTGTTTTAAATTAAATTATTAAATAATAAATGAGTAATTTTTGAATAAATAAAATAATTTAAAAACTGAATTCATAAATGAATTTACAAATCCATAATTTATTGTACAATTCATTTTTTAAACAGAATTGTTTATTTCGATGCGCGTGGCTCTTGTGGTCTTCCATATCGAACAACCAGCAAGTTGCACACAGACAACACCTTTATTTCAACAAAAAATTTTGAGTCCTTTATATTCCTCTATGAATAACCATGCTGGATGCATCTGGATGCTTTGAAGTTTTAAAAATCAGATCATCTATCTCACAAGAGCTGAATGCCTGATGAAAACCTGATGAAAGGCTTTCATGTAAACAGCAGGGGTTCAAAATCAAAGATAATGTAATAATATAATATAATATAAATATATATATATATATAATTTAATACTTCTTGCCACGCAGAGAAAATCTGATTCATGTTACAGCTTGAAACATGACACAGCGTTACAAAATTTGCAGCAGACAAAAAGTCTGCCATCGTCATTTACCCGCCTTGACTTGTCATTAGATGAAGCTGAAATCTAAATTTTACATTTGACGTTTACATCTAAATTATTTAGCTGTAACAAAACAGGAATACAATGTAGGACTCAAATGTAGGACTCGTGATTCAAAATATTGTGACGTTATAAACCGATCTGGGTGGGATGAGCTGAAAAATTAGGAGAGGAAATAAAATATTCAGTTAGTTGAACTGGTTGAAATTCAGTATTTCCTGCAAGAAACGTAATAACAAGCGATCAAAGCTGTCATCATGATATCAAGGGCCAGATTAGGCCGAGATGTCAGTGTGACGATGCATTTGCAAAATTGCACCCATGCAAGTGGAAAATTATTTTGTTGATCTATTAACAGTGCACTGATTTCCATGCAAAGATGCAGTCAGTACATCTTAATGATTACCTGACCTGAGTGGATTAGCGGCTCAGAAATAAGCACACAGTGAGAGACTGTGAGTGACAGCTCTGCAACATCACAGATCACTTTTGTGCAGTTTCTTTTTCTTTTTTTTTCGCAGATCGGTTGTATGCAAGTCTCTTTCAAAGAGGCTGCTATTAGTGGGACTCAGAAAGATCAAGTGCATTAGATTGACAGACTTACCCCATATACGCAACATTCACCAGAGAGCAGATGAGAGAGATGGCATCAAAGTTAAAGAGAGGCGGAAATTACACCTCAAACATGCACACGCATGTGTGTGCGTGACGGATTTGCTAATTAAACACATAGCAATGCACTTCTGGTTCTGTGCAAGCAGACTCCAATCAAGACACAGGTTATAGTAGATGATACCTTTTGGTGGATCAGGTTGTCGGTCAACCCACTGTTAATTTAGCTGTGCCAGGGCCCTGCTCCGATTGGTGCATGGATACACTGCACCGACGTGACTGGTTCCAGCTGGAGGACCCGCCCATTAAAAGGAGGCTGGAGCGCTACAGCGGGAGAGGTCTTCGCGTTTCTCCTCACGACCCAGCAGTCTTCCTGTGGCAGCCGCTGGCTGCAGTGCGCTTGAAAGTTGTGGAAGTGGAGTGGGTAGGGGTGAGCTGCCGTTTCTTTTGATCACCCGTTTTCTCCTGTTTTGAGTTAGTTAAGGAGGTTAGACTCTGTCTTTATTTTTGACTTTGTTTTGGTAAGGTCAGGGGTGCGGGATTTGTGTAGATTTGTTTTGTTTATTGTTTTGGCCTTGGCTCACCCTGAAGTGTTGACACTCCCGTTTTGGTTCCTTTTTTTTCACATTGTAAATAAATCACATTGAAACTAAAGGATTTGTTTCTTGTGGCTGCTTGGGTCTTGGGGGGGAAGCGAGTGCCTCACTCATGTTATTGCCTGGCCCTAGACGGGTCGTAACAACAGTCAATAACATGAGTGATGGTAATTTAAGATACTTTTCTAGCAGGACAGGTGCAGCATTATAATTGTAAACAGAAAATGAAGAGAATCAATATATAACGTGTACGTTAAATATAGGCCTACAGTGGCAGTCTAGCAGAGAATCGTTATAATGGAGACAAGCTTCAGTAACTGACAGAGTCCAGTGTAGGACTGTAAGAAGTAACAATTGGACATCATGTTTTGATGATGGGAAATGTCTGATTGAAAGAAAATGGGTTTGCTGATTTCGTGGGGGAATGTTTGGCGTGTGGTGGATCAGAAATTTGATTCCTTTCAGGGTTGTACATTTTTATTCCTTACATTTTGTGGATTGACTTCATTGTTGTTTTGAATGTGTTGCTGTATGGAATATGCAGTAGGAATGAAAAGGGAGATGAGTGGTGAGAATTGTGCCTGGGTTGACTGTGTGTAGATCCACTGTCTTTGGTTGGGACTACAGCAGCGGTCCCCAACGGTCCCCGGGCCACGAGAGTTAAGGCTCAGGTGTGAAATGTATAGTTTTCAGGGTTTTTATCGGTTTTCAGCGTTATTTTGTTATCGTTTTTACCGTTTACTCGGTTTTCCTTGGTCTTTTCACGTGTGTTATGAATAAATCTTCTTTTTTTCGGTACCGGTACTAGTTTTATTTTGTTGTATTTATCCGCGACACCTTAAAGGCCGGTCCATGAAAATATTGTCGGGCATAAACCGGTCCGTGTCGCAAAAAAGGTTGTGGACCGCTGGACTACAGTACACAGGAATGTAGTCATTCATCTCCCCTCACTATTTCCCCCGTTTAAGGTAACTGCCATGCACAAAACTCTACAAACTTTAACTATTACTCCATCATCATTGTTCATTGCAAGGGAAGAGGTGAATGGTGGACTGTTTCGGCTGTGTAAGCTAGCTTTTGCTACTGTCCCACCATGTTGAATGATGTTTTTTCTGCCACTGCCTGTATGTTTAAGTTAACTACTGAAAGACATACAGAACTAAAGTATTATTTAATTACTGTGGAAAGTCAGTGTCAGCTAAAATATGTGAGTTAATTAGATGTATTTACCTTATGTCATAGTTCCTGTTGCGCACTGCCTGAAGTATTCTCATCAGCTAATACAGAAAATAACAGTAACTTTGTTTGGAAACTGTGGTTCTGAGACTGAGAGAATACGGGTTTGGTTGTGTCTTTTGTAACTGACACTCTATACAGACGAGTGAAGGCGAGAGCTGCATGTAAGCATCTTCATTCATCTCCAGTTTGAGGGCACAACATATGCACGCATGAGTATTTATGATCTATATCTCACACACTGTCAGAGCTGTGAACTCCATTACATGGACTGAGCAATTCCTGCAACTGAAGCCACAGTATGTTGAAGTGTTGAAGACATTTTGTTGATTCATTTTGAGTTTTGTTGATTTCAGTTCATCCCTGAATTCATTGATCCCCCCATACTTTGCAAAAAGAATTCCCAGAAATGCCTATGCAAGAGGGTCAGTCCCAAAACGTCCACATTTTACAGACAATTTGTCACTGCACTGTCTTTGTAAATACTGACATTACTTTTTTGTGTTTTTTTGTTTCACAAAGTTTGCAATGTGTTAGTACGTCTAGCCCATACTGTCACTTATTCTTGCTCTGATTTAAACCTCTCTCTGAGTGAAGCAGAGGGCTGCAGCGCCTTGTGGGGACTGAATAAATAAATTGAAATTGAAATCAGTGTCAATGACACATCGCTCTCGCTCTCTCTCTCTCTCTCCCTCAGCGGCTGTAGTGCGTTTGTGCAGCTTCCTGTATGAACACTCGTGATACAATTGTACAAACTTACCTGGAAGTTTAGGTGTTTAGTAGCGGTTCTTGGAAAGGGCAAATTCTGCTTCTGTGGGGTTTTTTTTCTAAAAGCTGAGCAGGTAAATCACTTCAGCTTCAACCATCATCAGCACACACAGTGGGCACAGTGTCAGACACTCAGAAAAAAAAACACCCCTAAATACGTGACTTTAAATTTATATGCTGTTGTGCTTCCTGTGCATTTGAAGAAGCTAAGAGTGCAAACTAAACAAACCCAGTGACACACAAAGACAACTCACACACATCCATACAAGCACTTTATATGTAACATGCACACTCTGATGGACATACTGGAAGATTTACGTATCTCAGCTGGCTTGAGAACATACTGGTGTTCCCGAGGGGGAGGGAGGTCTGGGTGGCTCTGCTTAGACTCGTGCCTGCACCACCCAGATTGACATAAATGACATTCCATGAATGGATTGATGCACAGCTTTTTAAAACAGATACGGACTTTGGTGACACCTAGTGGTAGACTAAAACATGTCATACAGCACATGTTCACAACATCCATTCTTCCACTTTCACATTCCACGTGAGATTGTTGACAAAACACCCTTGGTTTGCGCCTGGTTTGTGGCTGTGGCGGTATTTTGTTTTCCCAGAACTGCATGAACCCAAGGTACTTTGCTGCAGACACATCAAGTGCTGTAAAACATGGTGTGAAACAGACTAAAACTAGTCTTCTTAGAACACATTTCTAATGTTTTAGGTATGCACATGTCTGCTCTGTAATAGGTAATAGAGAAATAATTATGTGACAAAGAGATCCAAGTCCAGTTAGTTTTGCTTAGTCTTTATTTTTGTCTTACCTTTGCTAAATAAAAATGATCTTTTAAACATGTAATACATGTAACAGAATCAAACAGAGGAACAGAATGTTTAAGGGCAACTTTTTAGAACTTCTGTGTTGACGACTAGCTTCACAGAAAGAAAACTGTTCAGCTTCAAAGGTTTTCACTTTCATTGAGAAGCCACGAATGCAATGACTGTGAACTATGGTGTGATCAGACCCCAGCCTCATGCTCCATTGGCTTAAACATTAAGTAATGAAAGTAAATAAAAAGTTCCTAAAAGTTAGAAATCAAAAAAGCAAATAAAGAAAAGTTCAGAAAATGAAAAGGTACAGTTTAAAGTTTATTACACAATATCTGCATGTAATCAGGTGTATTTATTCAAATGCTTTACATACACATTTCAACTTTTGAATTCCTTTTTAATACAAAGACCATTCAACCAAATTGTTTAATCAGTAAATGAAGAAAGCCCACTTCTCCACTCACTAGTGGCTCATGCAACCTCTATTCTTTCATTTTTTCCTTGATCCAGGGAATGAAGAAATTAATTTTAGTGTAGACATGAGGATATTTTGGATTATTACAATCCTCTGCCAAAGTAAAAGCTGTTAAACCTTGAGACATCTTGTTGCAAATAAGTGGTCCACCAGAATCGCCCTATAAAAACAAAAGAGCAGAGAGACTTGATTAAGTCGTCTTTAAAAACATTGCATTTTTCTTGTTATGAATAAAGAACAAAAACGAGTTTTTCGAAATATTAATAATGGTGTACTGGTTGCCTTTAACATTTGATTACCTGGCAAACTCCTCCATCCTTCTTGGTAAACTTGGTGCATATCATTTGATTAGAATTAAAATATTCTTGCCAAATACTTTTGCACTCATTGCTGAATTGCATCTTCTCTGTGGCTTCCTTTAGAACATTTGAGGCGGGCGTATTTTTTCCAGTCCGACCCCAGCCAGCCACATAACATTTAATATTGGCAGGTATTTTCCCATTCTTCTTAGGTAGCCCGGTGGTCTTCACATACTTATTCAGTGTGGCATTCTTTTCTAACTGTGAAAGACAGCAACGTGTTATTGAAAGGGGAGTTTCTTCTATATTTAAAGGTCAGCAATTAACACACACTCACACCTGCTACCTAGCACAAGTGTGAAATTGCATAACAAAGCTTTAACTGTGAATAGGTACACTGCACAAAAATGCTTTAAAATGACATTTGATGGCCTATTAGCTTTACCTTAACCAACATGATGTCATAATCGTATTTCCCATTGAATTTTGGATGACGGTAGTACTTGGCCACTTTGATGCGTTGTTGACTTTTCTCTTTCTTGCTAATGTCATGTGCTCCAAGCACCACTGTGCAAGGACCTCTGTTGTCATATCTGTAAAAAAGGTAGCATTTTTATGTCCTGAAATCTCGTACAGTTACACTGATTATACATAGAAATAAAGGTTATAAAGTACAGCCATGAAACACTCATAACAGCAAATTTTCTTCAGCCAGGTTACAATATGCTTAAATACTGAACAGGTGACACTGTTACTGTTATGCCGTGGTGGATATTTGATGAGTGTAGTATGCATCCATTTGTCTTACAAAGCTCACGACTCTACAAATTTGGCCTGAGAAATCATCTTTACAGTATTGTGAAATAGTTAGACCGACATCTGTGTGTGTGTGTTTTTTATTTTCTGGGGTTAAAATGCCTGTGTCATAGGACACAATGTTTCAGGTGAGTCTGAAAATTATGTGCCGCTGGATCTTAGTGGAGACCTACAACATGTGTGTTAAACTGTGTTTATAACATAACTCAGTTGTGATATATTTTGAATAAATAAAATCCTTAACTTTTTGGGGGGTAATTGTTACATAAATACCAATTTTTAGGACATTTTTTCTTTAGTTCTTGATTTACAAAGAAACCATCCATCCATTCGCTTCCACTTATCCTTTTCAGGGTCGCGGGGGCGCTGGAGCCTATCCCAGCTGTCATAGGGCGAGAGGCGGGGTACACCCTGGACAGGTCGCCAGTCTGTCGCAGGGCCAACACACAGGGACAGACACCATTCGCACTCACACTCATTCGCACATTCACACCTAATGACAATTTGGATTATCCAATTAATCTATCCCCACAAGCTGCATGTCTTTGGACGGTGGGAGGAAGCCGGAGTACCCGGAGGAAACCCACGCAAACACGGGGAGAACATGCAAACTCCACACAGAAAGACCCCGGACTGATGGTGGAATTGAACTCAGGACCTTCTTGCTGTGCGGCAACAGTGCTAACCACCGTGCGAAGAAACCCAAAGCAAAAAAATGCCCCTGCACTCACTTGCAGTGTGCTGCCGTTAGAACAAAGTCCTCCCGGATAAGTATCCCACCACATGAATGTTGGGCTTGATACTGGATTGATGCCATGTAAGGTCTGGAATGCGGTTTTGCCTCCCTGCCACCAACTATACCGCTCTCAGCAGCCCCTTACAAGAGAAAAGAAGGTAAAATCAATACACTGATTATAACAAAATTATATCAAAAAGTGAGATACTTTAATTATATCTCTTACCTGTGAGGGAGACTTGTAGAAAGATGAATATGATGCAGCCGATCATGGTGGCACTGAAGCAAAAGCTGAAAAGTTTGGCTTTCAAAGCCCCCCTAACTCTTATACTGTCTGCCTTCCAACTGCCACAACGGAAACGCTGTGGGCAGGTGTCAAAAACTTTGTCGCACAGGCAGGAGTTGATATCACACCCTGCTCACTGCTTTACATGTGAAACACAACTGTGAAAAAACATATTTAAAAAAGATCGTCTGTAGCCATCTTTTCAAGCAAGATAGCATCGAACGTTGTTAAATTGCCAATGATTTATTGTTTTTCTATACTGTGTGTGTTTGCACCTTCATGTGGTTTTATGCAATTCAGATTAATTCAATTCAAAATCCTACGTTTTGTGGTTGTCCTCTCTAAAAATCACACACATCTATGAGAGGATAATTCCACTTTTTGCTCTGATGAAAGTTCCTTTTTTTTCTGTCGATCACATTTATTTTAAAGGAAGATGGTGAAGGTTGGTGGTAAATCGTGAAATGGAAAGCGTGCATAATTGTCATAGTAACCACGGTGTGTACAAAGATATTCACACCTCTCACTATGAACCCTATACACACATTACTTCTTCCTTTTCTCTTTCTTTTTCTTTTGTTTCATCACATGTGCACATACAGCGGGCATGTTTTTCTGAACTTATTATTTAATAATAACTTATTATTTAAAGCCCAGTTTGGTGGGTGTCTTTACAGCATTCTCTATAAGGACATGAACTTGTTGACTAAATGCTGTAAACGTAGTTGAACAGTACATTCATTGCCTTACACAACAAAAGGTTCTCATTTTGCCTTTGAATCAGTGCAGCTGAACAAATTTTGATGTTTGATTTACTCTCTATGTTCTCTCAGACGTGTTCAATCTCTCATCATAATTGAGGGTGTCACTGACAAATTTCACAGAAACATACATTTAATAATCACAGCAGATGATGCCCTCTGGCAGCCCGTCCTCATTTCATTAACTTGTAAAAGCTTCAAAACACTCTGTTTTGTTTGATTTTTAAATACACGAGTTCAAAATGATCTAACAAAGCCAATAACTCACATTTAATTAGACATTATGCCAAATATTGCTTGTTGTAACATCAGCAAATTAGTGGGAAATCTAACACGGCTCAATCTACACTTGTTTTTTTTTTTTTTTACTGCACATGCTGTAAAATACAGAAACTTTGTTTACGCTTTCAAGCTGCTTCCTGAAGAACAGGATATAATACTACAGCGGTTAAGGGGTTTTACACCCAATATATAGAAAGCAGTCAGATGGGCTAACCAACCTAGCAAAAGCCGCATGATCGCAGCAAGCAGAGGCTACCACAGAGTGAAATGTAATTATAGTTGCTGTGTGATCACCACAATAACAAAGATCATAGGCAATGAAAACGCTGACACTGATAACATTTCATTCAAACTAATATTTGCAAAGAGTAAGTTGGATAAACCGAAAACTAAGAGCACTACTTAAAACATTAGTTTTATTTTTTAAACTAAATAGCTGTATGTATGAATACAGATTTGTCTGTATGGGTAAAAAGCCATGCACCAGTTAACCACAAAGGTTTTCCCGAAAAAAACAAACAAAACAGAAACAGAACTATTTATCTTTTCAACAGCACATGGTGTGAATGTCACTGACTGTAGATCCAGGTTTGCATTTTTAACACATCTTCTGACTCATAATCAAAGTGGCGGAGTTAGAGTGAAACCAGTGGGCACTCTCACCTCATAGTTTAAGGATGAGGTAAGTGTTGATTTGTGAGCAACACTCACTTGTCTAAACAGCGTCTCAGTTTTCTTGAAAACTGAAACAGATCTGATCCTGAGTACAAAACATATCCACAGGAAACCTCGACAATACAGTACAGAGAACAGCAGAGTATTCAGCCAAGCACACGGTGTACTTGTCCACATTGGCCAGAAAAGAGGCCTAACCAACCAGCATAAGAGAGTGTGGTTGGACCATGCAGTGACTGAGAGACAGATGTTGCATATTTAAAATTATGCTCTTTAACTAGTTTACTACTTTCATTAGACCACCACAAAATGTGTGGTTTATGCTTCTATAAACTGGTTAATCCACCAGTGTTTGGGAGCTCTTTAATCGAATTGATGTTTTCAATTCTAAAATATATTTACTGTAGTTTTTCATTAATTTCCTAATATAACTCAATGAATGTATTGGTAATGAACACCCCAGCAGTAGCTCTTTGCTCCACCAGAGGAGGCCACTCCACAGTTTGTGGCCCATTGGTATACGTTTAAAAATTGGTGACTTTGGCGACATCTAGTGGTAGTATAAATTAAAACATAGTAAAAAGCACACATTTGTTAGGATCCTTGTGTTGTTTTCACTTTCGCGTTCCATATGTGAAACTGTCAGACCTGATTAAACACCTTTGATTTGTACATGAAGTGCTACTCTTTTTCCCAGAACTGCATAAACCCAAATACCCTGCCTGTTCAAATGAAAGTGTATCTTCTAGTCTTCTTAGAACACATTTGTTTCGTTCTTGGTATGTACGCGTATCACAGTGTTATAATTATTTTGCTAAATGGAAGTATCTTTTAAATATATGAATGAAGTTGTCTAAGGGATGAGATTAAGGGGATCTTTTTCTACGCTGCACCGGTCCGTCGTGGTGAAGAGGGAGCTGAGTGTAAAAGCGAAGCTCTCAATTTACCGGTCGATCTACGTCCCTACCCTCGCCTATGGCCACGAGCTGTGGGTAGTGACCGAAAGAACGAGATCGCGGATACAAGCGGCGGAAATGAGCTTCCTCCGAAGGGTGGCTGGCCTGTCCCTTAGAGATAGGGTGAGAAGTTCGGCCATCCGGGAGGGGCTCAGAGTAGAGCCGCTGCTGCTCCACATCGAAAGGAGCCAGCTGAGGTGGTTCGGGCATCTGACAAGGATGCCCCCTGGGCGCCTCCTGGGTGAGGTGTTCCAGGCATGTCCCACCGGGAGGAGGCCCCGGGGCAGACCCAGGACACGCTGGAGAGATTATATCTCTCGGCTGGCCTGGGAACGCCATGGTGTTCCCCCGGATAAGCTGGAGGAGGTGGCTGGGGAGAGGGAGGTCTGGGCCTCTTTGCTTAGGCTGCTGCCCCCGCGACCTGGCCTCGGATAAAGCGGATGAAGATGGATGGATCTTTTTCTAGACGTTCTATACAGATGACTGGTTTCACAGGGGGAAAACTGACCTCAAATGTTTGCATATGATTAAGAAGCCACGAATGCAATGAACAAAGTCCTCTCGGATTAACATCCCACCACATGAATGGTGTTCTTGATACTGGAGTGATGCCATGTAAGGTCCGGAATGGGGCTTTGCTTCTCTGCCACCAATTATACCGCTCTCAGCAGCCCCTTACATAAGAAAAGAATGTAGAATCAATATACTGATTATATCAAATTCATGCCCATTTCTTGCTTATGACCTTATAATTATATAAAGTAAAGGAATATGCTTTATTCACTTGTCTTTCAAAAATGACCTTATCTTACCTGTGAGGGAGACTTGTAGAAAGATGCATGTGATGCAGTAGATCATGATGGCACAGAAGCAAAAGCTGAAAGGTTTGGCTTGCAAAGCCCCCCTAACTCTTTTTGCTGTCTGCCTTCCAACTGCCACAACGGAAACTTTGGTGTCAGGGTGTCAAAAACTTTGTTGCACATGCAGGACCTGATACAACAAAAAGTACAGCTTACTCAAAATGCAAGATGGGAAAATATAGTTTCTTTTTCTTCCAAATTAACATGAAATAATGCACTGCTTAAAATTACAGCATCATTTGATCATCTGTTTCCTTTCCTGCAAAATACCTGCATTTATGTAATACTTAAAATTAGTCCTTAGGTTATGTAAAAGAAAAACTTATGCTGTGTTTAAAATTAGTTACACAACAGTTGAATTTTGAATATTATTTTAAAACATTTTTTAAATTTCTAGTATAGTTTTTTTGTTTCCTGTCAAAAAACTGACCTTTATTCTAGTCTACCCACCTTTAAATACATGTAGGTAAATATAATCACATTGAAATTCCAGTTAATTACAGGGGAATTACTAAAATATTATTTTCACTTACTAAACGACATCGCTCTGTGTTCATTCAGATTTGTCTGTAAAAGTAAAGAAATTAAGTCATACACCAATTACACAAGTGGTAAAGCCATACATTTCTTCCAAGATAAACAGAAACTAAATAATTTGACTTGTCAAAAGCACGTCCTCATTAATATTGATATTTGTGTCATGATTAGTTTCTACGGTTTTACATTCTCTTCCTCGTTCACACACCTGAAAACTTCTTTGCAGGACTGCGCTGTAGAGCCAGTGTTGCATTCTTAACACGTCTTTTGGCTCCTGAGTTATAATCAAAGAGATGGAGTCAGAGTGAAAACAGCGGGCACTCTCATTATCGTGGTTTAAAGATGAGGTTACTGTCACACTGGTTTGCACCTAACAGTGAGCAACACTCAGCGACCACTTGTGGCCACAGCCTCTTTGGTACATTCTTGAAAACTAAAGTATATGTTAGCCTTTCAAAGGTAAAAACTTCAGGTTTTATGCTTTATTTTTGAAATAATCTTACAAGATGTTGATATAGAGCAGACCTTCCCAAAGTGTGGGGCCCGCCCCCTAGGGGAGGCGCAGAGCCATTGCAGGGGGGGGGCGTGGTGTGAAAAGGGGGAAAAAAAACAAAACGCTTGGACACTGCTAGCACAGGTGCCCACAGAAACGCAAAGCAGCAGATGAAGCATCGCTGAATATGTTTCCAAACCAACTTCATTCTAAGCCAAAGACTAGAAAATATGGTGAAGCATGTCTGCCCTTTGGTTTCACCTGCACAAGTGCCGAGGTAGGTCTCCCTGCAGGATTGGTTTTCCCTGTGTCGAGAGCAGCGCTGGGCTCTTCAAATCACAGACAAACAGGATCCCACAGTTGTTTATGTTTTTAAACCCATTTTGCACAGAGACACATTTTTTGAAAAATGTATTGATAGCAATGTTGAATATTATTACACATGAAAAAAAACCCAACTACACCTAAAATAATTACACCGTGACGCCTCTGCCTTTGTAAATTCAGGGACAGTAGCTGTGTGTGTATATATAAGCGTGTAAAACCTGCAGATAGTCAGATTAACAGTATTTTGTCTCTATCTGCCATTCTGCAGTTCATCTCATGTAAACAGTAACGTGGCGCACAGCGTGATGTGAAAAAAGGCACATAAATTTGACGGTGAGTGATGAACTCTGTATTCCTCGTCCACACTTAAACACAAAAAAGGAGTTTTAAAAAATCTCTGTTTTAGGTGATTCGAAACGCTGTTTACATGTGGACGAAACAGCTGCGTTTCCAAAAATCCCTGTGTAGGTGCGGACGTAGTGTAAAAGAGTTAGTAGTGTATTTTATTACTACCTGTAATTTATTGCAGATTACTTGTATTTGCTTAATTGTTTACTAAATGTTTGAGGTGTGAAATAAACCGCAATGGAGCAAAATATGGGTGTGTGTGGTTGGAGGATGTGTGCGTGCGTGTGCGAGAAGGGGGCGGGGGGCGCGAACATTTTTCTTGTAAAACAAAGGGGGGCCCAGCAAAAAAAAGTTTGGGAACCACTGATATAGAGAGTAAAAAAAGGCACTTTCAGTCGGCTGTTCTGTTAAACAAGTGGATAAGTTCAGTTTTTATATGAGTTATTTCTCTGGGAGAGATGCCAGTTAACAAATACGTAGTGTAAAGAACACTAGAATTGTTGTCTTGTTAGTTGTTGGGATTCTGCTTACTAACAAGGAACAGAATTTCAGCCATTTAGTGCACTAGTAATCCAATCACTAGTAACATCAACAATCCTGATGAATGACTGATGACTGATGAATGGTCCCTCAGTCTTCAAAGTAAATCCATAAACTACATTCTCAAATTTTCAGAAATATTACAATTAAATCCACACATAAGTTGTTTAAAAGCATCATTTATTTGCCAGGAATTATGTAATTCATCATCAAATTTCACTTCTTAAAGTCAGTAATAACCAGTGTTGGGACTAACGCGTTATTAAGTAATGTATTACAGTAACTACGTTATTATTGTGGTAACGAGCACGGTAACTAGTTATTATGCCAAAATCAGGAACGCGTTACTCGTTACTGGGATTTAGATAGGGTCGTTACTCGTTACTTCGTGTGGTGGCTATCGCGGCGCTTCCACAGATTCAGTAACATTAGCAAGTGGTGGAGGCCAGCAGGTGGATGAGAGAAAGGGGAGGCAAGAGGAGGAGAGACCCGAAGCGGCCGCCGGTCCGAACTGAACTTCAGGTAAGAAGTTATGACCTGCAGTCTATCTGGGTCAGATATAAACCAAGTTTAGGTGGAGTTTATTTTCGTTGTGCTGAGCTGTGCTTTTTACAGTCAGTTACAATAACTCGTACTGCGTGAGCTAGCATGACGGAGTTTCTATACAGCTGGGTGGGTGCTATGTTACTGATGTTAAACTTTATTTTGTTCATAAGGTTAATTATTAGAGTTGCCAACCATCCCTCAAAAAACGGAATCGTTCTGTATTCAGAGAAAATATCACGCGTTTTGTAATATTTTCATTTCGTATTGAGGTGAAAAGACACACAGTTTGTCCCGGACTTCAGCTACAATGAAAAAGACACAAAGCTGGAGTTATTCTGTCGTTACGCTGCACAGCTGCCTCTTCTTCTCTCATTCTCCCCCTCCCTCTCCTGTTTCTACTTCAATCATGAAACTGATCAATGATCAGCTGATCGGCTTTTCTCTCTTGTTTGTTTATCGCCCACTTTGCGCCAGAAAGAGGAAACCAGCCGATGTCGCGTTAAACAACAGCAGCATGTTTAAGCTTGATCAGCTGTTGTTAGAATTTATTTGATATTAATTTCTAGTATCAGCTGATGTTTGTTGGAGCCACAGCTGTAAAAGCTGCATGAGCTCATGATATCGGTTTGGTTATCTGGTGAGAGGGAAACATGAAGATGAAACCAGGAGACGTCCTTACTGAATCATCAGAGCTGAACAGGTGATGGAGAAACAGGTTTACCTTTTAGGTGACATGAATGAGTTGAAGGGAAGTTATGAACTGTTTCTGAGAGACAAATAACACCAGGATCCTTTTTATGCTGACAGCTGGTAACTGTGCAGGGGCGGGTCTAGAAAAGTGTTGCCAGGGGGCCAGGTAGAGCATTAACAGGGAAAGGGGGGCACAAATAAATACTTTTCTTTCTTATTCTCATTTAAAATGTCTCGCTTTTAAAAAGTAATTATCTGAATCTTACAACAAACGATTGATAGATTGATACATATATACCATCAAAACAGTGTACATCACTGTCACAACAGCGTTTGTTTTCATTCAAAGGCTTTATGATTTTTCCTATAATGGCCGGTCAATCAAAACGCCCGGGCCGATTTTTTTGTCCCAGTCCAGCCCTGTATGCAGCTCATCTGCAGCCTGGTGTTACCTACATCTCCCTATTCCTATTGAGTAAAAGCAAAGTTACTTTCCCTAGTAACTAGTTACTTTTAAAGTAACAAGTAACTTGAAGTAACTGAGTTACTTTTGATAGCAGTAGCTAGTAATGTAGCTAAGTTACTATTTTAAAGTAACTTACACTGGTAATAACACTTTGGCTGAGATTTCACATTGAACACATAAAACACTCATACAATACATCCAGCTGAAAGTTCAGTGCAGTGTTTCAACAATTAGCTTTGTCACTGAATATGTAAAAATTAAAGAATGCAATGGATATAAACACTATTCAGATTTTCTTTTTGCAGTTCCTTTCCCGCAACACTTGCGGATACAAAATTGGCAGCATTTCACTGTCATCCACACAACTGTTATGAGAATGACGGCGAAAAACGACAGCACATCCAAGCTGTGGTACTGAAACCAGTTCAAATCATGAGCGCCCACTCTGAGATGCGAAGCTCCTTTGTGTCTCATGACAAACTCGGTCCAAAACGCAGCTAGGTCCACAGGCTCAGTGGGACGGTCTAGGTGTATCGCTGAAAGCTCCATCATCTTTGCTTTGTACCTGAGGACAGGTAATATTTTGTTAAAGGTTTAATGTTTTCCAGTTACTGATTCACCAAGCATGTCCACATAGTTTTAAAGTTATTAACTTGCATTCCTTAACAGGAAAAGCATTTTTAATGGTCGAAGGTTATGCTTGATTAATTTCTAGTGTGCCAACTCGATAAAAAAATATAAATTTAGTGATTTTTAGTCTTGTTTTTATGATGTGGGTCCAATAAATATGTTAATCACAGTATTTTCAACACCATTTTTTTTTGCATTCTTCAGTGCATTTTAATTCAATAACCAGTTTCCTCACCTTTTGTCATAGATAAGTTTCTTTAGCGCACCCAGTAGCTGTTCAGTTGTCACGTCGTATATACTGAGTTTCAAAGCAGCGCCACGGCCCAACACGCGATTCACGTTGTCTCCCTGGTCTCCAAAAAGTGGAAACATCAACATGGGCACACCATTACAGATACCTTCATAGATACCATGGGAGCCTCCATGAGTGATGAAGACTTTAGCCTTGGCATGGGCTAGGGAGCACAGACACAAACTCGGTTACAGGTCGAATTAACCATGAATCACATGTAGATAATTTCATCTCAGTGTCATATGTTTTTAGCTTGTAAGGTGTGATATTACAGCAGCACACCATAATTTTCTTATTTGACTATGCATACCTAGGAGATCATTTTGAGGTAACCACTTCATAACTCTGACATTCTTGGGTAAATCATCAGGTAGTGCACCAGTGTATCTCCACAAGACCTGAAACACAAATAAAACCATCTCTGTTCATTGTGCAGAGTACATAAGTAATAAATGGAGGGTTTTGTATGTTTAGAGCAAGGCAAGGCAGAGGACAAAGTCCTGCACTTTAATCCGATTAGACATCTGGCCTCATTGCACAGTGTGAAAATCTCTGGGTATTGTGTAAATGTTTGTGTGGCTCGTGCGGCTGAATCCTGTGTATTAACCAGCTTTTTCCTAAACAGAAGTATAAAAAAGTGAATCGATTCCATTGATGTACAGTGAGCTAATCAGGTTATCATTACCCTTTGAGGTATTTTTCGAAAAGCGTCTAAGAAGTGCTTTGCTTTCTCTGCAGGCATGGTGGACACCACTGAACCCATGCTAAACACAATGAAGCCGTCATCTCCTGAGCCATTCACAAAGTCTTCCAAGTCCTGCAGAGAGGGGAGGAAAAAACAGAGACAAAAAATCTGTAAGATGTATGAAAATGTTAAAAAGCTAAAACAAAGACATTTTTCCGACAGCTTTTATGCATTATTTTAAAATATACTAAAAAGAATTCATTTGATGACCAGTTTGTGTATTGTAGCCTCCTTGTTTGTGTATAAACAAACCGTTTGGTTCTGTACAGCTTTTGATCTCTGTTGACATAACACTGCCTCTCACTTCTCTTCCTAGACTATTCTGGCCACCGTTCGGGAAACTGCATTTATTTTCTAACGTTTCTTTGTTTTCCAGAAGAGCAGAAAAACCAGTTGTCCCTCAGTATCATAACTCATTTCTTGGTAAAACTAAAAAAAACAGTCAAAAATAATTTGCATCTCTATTTTTGAAACTAACAGATCTCTTGTTTTCCCAGAACCCTTAATGCGAATGATCACTTCACTAAGCAGTTCATGTTAGTTGTTGTTAGAAAAGTTTCTGACCTCCTCTTCCATATAAAACTAATGACTGCTGATTCTCTGCTTTTCAGTAAGCTCTGAGTATATGTGATTTGGCTTGATTAAATCCAGACGTGACACGTGCTTGTTTACACTTGCGTTCATATATTCACATACTCACCGCTGGCAGGGGAGCCCTCTTTGCACAGTTGATCCCTCCAATTAACACCATGTTTGGCATGAGAGGTCTGGGCCATTCAAAGGTAAAGTCATATCTGAGAAGCCAGATAGCCCCGTGGCTGACAAGTTCTTGATAAGTTGAAATCTCTCCTATGTACCTGCTGACTAGATCGTCAAAGTGAGGATAGAGTATTGTGCAAGTGTAGGACTGCACACCATACATTACAAAGTTTTTTACTCTCTCTGAGAAAGTCATCGAGTCTGTATTTCCAGAGAAAAACACTGGAACATAGGAAGGAGGAGAAGGACACTTGTTAGCCTTCATATCCAGCTCACATGGAATCCCACGAAGGAAATAAACAGCTGGAATGGAAAACATATGAGCCAGGACAGACCCGCAAGGAAGGAAGGGGTCTGTAAGCACAAGATCAAAACCCTGCTCCCTCAGTCGATTCATCAAAGGCTTATTGTCCAGCAAACTCTCACAACCTTTCACCTGGAGTGAAGTAAAGTCGACCAGTAGCTTTAAATTCACTATCAAATCTGCAAATTCTGGGGGTTTGAGGAACACATCTTCGTTGAAAGTTCCCTCCAGGTCAGCTTTGGTGTAAGGCACTTTGTAAATCTCTGTCCTGAAGCTCTCTGAGCCTTGGATCAACAGGCTGCTTTCTGGCACCAGCACTACGACTTCATGGCCCCTGCGCATGAGTTCCTTCACCAATATCTTCATGCTGAGCCAGTGGCTTCCATCCACAGGCACAACCAGCACCTTCCCCCCTTGAACCGGCCCCATGCTGAAGCAGCACAGCGTGGCCAGCAGCCCCAGAGTAGGAAACCACATCCCGTTGCTCATTGCCTCCTCTCTGTACTGCAAGCTGGTTTGGTGTGAGACGTAGCGGAGGCTTTATGCATTTGGGCAAGTGGAGGGGGTGTGTGTGTATTCTGCAGGAAGTTCAGGCTGCATTTGGGCTTGGCCTATTACACAACAGGAAGACAGGCGGAGAAGGGATTCCTATGGGAGGGAAGTGGGGGAAGTCTAGCATGCACAGTTCCATCTCCCGTTAATCATTCTTTTGTGTCCTGTGAAGTCCGCTTACACTCAACACATTTATCATGCTAACCTCTATGACAGGTGCATTTAACAGCAATTATAATCGTATCCACCGCCAAACTCTAGTAAGATCAGAAAGTCACATACACACTGCATGTACTGCCTATCAGTTTGAGCGGAGTCATCTTTATTTACTTTGGATGTTCCTTCTCCCCTCCCCCTGAAAAAAAAAACCCAGGCACATGTGGGCTAAAGGGAGTTCTCTTTTTCTCTCTCCTCCAGACACGCAAACCTTGAGCCACTGTAATGAGACTGATGGCGTGCGAAGCCAAGTGTAATAGGACACCAACACCCTTCTTCTTGGAGGGGGTTGATATTATCAAAGAAACAACATATGTAAGGAATTTTACCTTTGGTTACAACTTGCTTTATCTCAAGAGGCTGATCTGAATAACCATATTGCTAAAAAATTGTTAGAGCGGTAAGATTTATAGAGAAGAAGAGTACAATATCTGGAATAAAGTCACAGCAACAAATTCCCATGTCCTGGAATGCACTGTGGCTCGCTGTGTCTGCAGTTTTCACGAGGAAATTATGAATCGATTCAGGGTTACACACATACTTTTATAACCTTCAGTGCAGTGATTTTGTTATTACATAAAAAAGAAGGGGTTAAAGGGAAAGGGAGGAGGTCTTAGCGGGTTGGAGGGGTTCCCTACTGGCCACATTGTTGACCATCTTTAAATAAATAATTTCTTCAGTAGAAATCAGTTCCAATCCAGAATGTAGGCACTCTGTTTGGAGAACTTTTAAGTTGCGGTCATTTAGTCTGAAGGCTTTTTAAAAATGATTATTGTTTGTTCGATCATAAATGACTGAAAACTGTTTCTGTGTGTTTTTGTTTTCTCGTTAGGGGTTTAAACACAAAATTTCCAGTGGGTACTGACGCGACATGTGGCTGCACTATGTGACAAAATCATGTATTTGTGTTTGACTGATAAAAATACAAGACTATATTTGGTATTCATTCCATTGCACGCCTTAAATCCAAATCTGTTAAATCCAGTGACATCCTTGCTCGTGATATAACTGCAGTTCGATTTGCAGCCTTTTTTTGTATTGTATCTTAATTTAGTTGTTAGTTACAAGAGGTGCAGGCTCCCATGATCATCCATCTATAATAATAAATCAATCCATGAAGGACAAATAATTGTGGCTGCGTTCTTTGTGGTCCATAAAGCCTGGTTTACTTTATTCCTGAGTGAACGAGAAAAACTGAACAATACTTTGTTCCTGACTGTTTGCATGCATGCATGTGTCTGTTTGCACGTGTGTTTGTTTGAATGATAAGTAACAAAAAGGATGTTGTAAAAACAACTACTTTAGTCTAGCCTCTACATATTTGTTCAGCTGAGCAAGCGTTTTAGTCACTTTAAATTGATCCATGAAATTCCACTGTTGAACATTAATGGGTTAAATGTCAAACTCTAGCAGTCAGTAGGAGTTGCAAGTCATGGTGGCAAAGCATATACTGATGATCAATAAGAGCAAAGGTCCTTATTTGCTTTGTGTGTGCTTTATGCTCTTTACATAACAAAAAACTATCTACATAATGAGAGCCTGCCCTTTATTCCAGTTTACCTATAACCTACAAGTGGGAGTGGTGGCACGAGATAGGTCTATCTATCTATGGTAAATGGACTGGTTCTTATATAGCGCTTTTCTACTCTGTCCGAGCACTCAAAGCGCTTTATACAGCTAATTCATTCACCCAATCACACAAGGTGCTAAGTATTTAACATTTAACATTAACTCAAGTGCTAAGTATTTAACATTCATACACATTCCGATGGATGCATCGGAGAGCAACATGGGGTTGCCCAAGGATATTTGGCATGCAGACTGGAGCAGCCTGGGATTGAACCACCGACCTTCTGGTTAGTGGCTGATCCACTCTGCCACCTGAGCTACAGCCACCCCATCCATCCATCTATCTATCTATCTATCTATCTATCTATCTATCTATCTATCTATCTATCTATCTATCTATCTATCTATCTATCTATCTATCTATCTATCTATCTATCTATCTATCTATCTATCTATCTATCTATCTATCTATCTATCTATCTATCTATCTATCTATCTATCTATCTATCTATCTATCTATCTATCTATCTATCTATCTATCTATCTATCTATCTATCTATCTATCTATCTATCTATCCATCAACAGTCAAAACACTTTAGACATTTTCTCTGCACAACAGCCAACTTAACAGTGGGAACGTTTGACTTACACTACAGTGAACAAGGCTTATTGTCCTAAAGTCTGAATGATGATGTCATTGACCTTTCACATGAACTGCATTTCAACTCTTTTGCAATAGGACATGCTGAAACAATTACAAGTTAGCAGCTACTGAAGTGAAGTGTAAAATTACCGTGCAAGAAAAAAGCAACAAAAAACAACTCTCGTCATTGGCAGACAAATCTTCAGTTTTTCATAAAATGACATTTTTGGGGCATTATCTGTTATCTATACTGAAACTTAGACAGCAGGCTTTTCATTCCATAGTCCTCTGTGGCTCTTAAGAAAAAAAAAAATGTTTAGCCTTCAGACATGGTTAGAAGACAATATGTACAAACCAGGCAGTTTCAAGATTACTGACACTCGAAGAGCAGATATTTATACTTGTAAAGGACTCTTAAGGTGTGACTACTCTCCTCACCTTCCTTGAACTTGAATGACTATTAATTACCAGCCCTATTGTAACTGGAACTAGAATATTTTTGTAAACTGTTGGGAAGTCTGCCACTGTGGTCTCACATATTTTCTCTTGTCCAAAGACTTTTTGTTTTCTGAAAACAGGGTGAGGATTTGTCACCCTGATACAGAACACCGGCCCTTTGACACTGGGAATGGACTGACAGAGACATTTTCACAAAAGAACCAAAGTTGGAAAGATTCACTTTCTCACTAGTAGCAAAACAATAGGACGTTGTCTGTGCCAGATATATTTTCACTACTGGAAATACTTTTTATGTGAGGATAGAACCTGCACAGAGCATCCAGGATGCAAGACACATGGCATAGAATAGAATAGAACAGAATGCCTTTATTTTCACTATACAGTTGTACAATGAGATACAGAGCATCTCCTACTCAGTGTAAACATGCTGGGGGGGGGGGGGGGGGGGGGGGGGGGGGGTGAAGGGTTAGGGTTAGGGTCCATTTCCTTGCATGTGTGGTAACCTGTGCAGTAACCTGAGTACTTTTATATAATTGGATATACAATGGCTATACTGAGGAGCCGGCAGGGTAAAGTCTGTTGTTGTTGTTTTTGAAAATCTAAAAAGGCTAGATGCTATTGCAACAAGAAAGCCTCGGCACGCAACACACTGTCCGTGCTCACAGGTAAACAATCATAAAGGAATAAACAATCGTGACAGTGGAATAAAACATCATACAAACAGGACTATATTATAGTTCCCGACCCTGACCACATTATGCCGTGTGGCATTTTAGCAAATAAGACACACGCATAACAAAAACAAACTGAAAAAACAAAAAGGCTGTGCTGATATCATGCTGACTGACAAAATTGTGAAGTTGATTCTGCTGTTCACCTAGATGGCATGGTGCCAAATCATTGAAACACCCTCCAAGTTGAAGTTTTCTGTTGGTTTGCTGCCTCTTTACCAAAGCACCATCCTCTGATTAGGACAAAGACACGTTGTGGGAGAGAGCCAGGGATTAATAATAACTAATGATTAAATGCAGAGTGGTGTACAAACACATAGTGAATGAAACAATGTGAGTGAAAAAGAAACACTCAGCCTAGACCCATTGCAGCATAACTAAGGGAGGATTTAGGGTCACCGGCCCTGACTGTAAACTTAAAAAGGAGCGTTTTAAGCCTGTAGAGAGGGAGTCTGTCTCCTGAATCTAAACTGGGAGCAGGTTCCACAGAAGAGGAGCCTGGAAGCTGAAAGCTCTGCCTCCCATTCTACTTTTAAATAGCATGAATCAAATGGTTTAATTAATTAATCATTTAACAGGTGAATGCTACTAATATAAACAGGTGTCTGTTCAAAATGATTCCCTTACTAACCTCAGAATTTAAAGTATAAGCTTGCCCTTTAGTGTGTTATCATTTTGTTGATAACTTTTTATGACTCAAACATATTGACTTGCTTTACACCCTTGTTGATTAGACAGTGTGGTTGCAACATTGCCACTGAGTGAATGACTTAATTAGTTACACATTTTTATGAGGGAACTTTTAGAGGTTTTAGAGTCCCGATGGCTGAAATCCAGGTATTCTGAAAGGTAGCAGGAAAACTGATATGAGTTTAATGTTCAGGAGAGTGACATTTGATCCACCTCATGGCAGTTAAACCTGCACGTGCGCAGCCAGCACACCATTAAAAGTATTTGTGGACATGTGAAGTAAAGATTGAGGGGGCACTGTTTATACTGTTTTCCTGAAAAAGAGAGGATTGTCTGTATTGAAACATTTTAAATCAAATGCTGGTGGCTCTAAAGTGCAAAGTTTGATGTAGGAACAATATTAAATCAGTGCAGTCACTGTTCTTAATTGTTTTCCTTTGGTTTCTCCCTTCAATGAGAGCCAGTAAAAGGATGCATGGTCATATGAAGAGGTCACTTAACTCTGTGATTTAATTATTTGTAATACACCTGACACCAGGTATTGAGTGCACAATTTAGAAGTACATGTTTCATTTTAATGTACAAAAATCCAGCTCATTTGTATACGGCTAAATAAGATTTAGCCTGTAGCACGACTAAAACATAGTGTGAGTGTCTATGCATGCATAAAGTCTGTTTGTGGGATAGAAAAGAAAGTAATATAAGGTGATACGATCACACTGATCTGATACTGCCTTGATGTCTTACTCAGCAACATATTGTGCTGATCTGCTCTTACTGGGTTTCATTCTTTCACCTTCATATTTGGACTTTAACTTCTCAAGCACAAACCTTCTCTTGCCAAAATAATTGTCACGCATTCATGTTTACATAGAAATTGAAATAAATCCAAATATTCGCTAGTTGAAATGAAAAGATACAAACTGATACTTTTAGTACAAACTAATTTCACCTCTGCTGCTGCAGCCTTTTCTGTAAAGCGACATTTTTCGCTTTAACCACACGATGGCGCCAAATTCAAAAGAACCGCTACACCAGTACTAGTCACTGTAGGAAATCTGCTTGCACAGCCACGGGGCCCCAGCAGTGAGGAGGACACTCCGCAGCTCTATTTAACAGTTGAAGGATTTTGCTCTGCGGTCTGGTTCCATTTGTGCTTTTACAGAAAATCACTGTTAATCAATACAAAGTTATCATGAGCGATTACCTTTTTATTCTCTAATGAAAGATTTCTACTCTGGTGGGAGTGGTCTCTTCCAGATGAGGGTCAACAAGACTTAGATTGATATGAAAATGATCTGCAATGTGTAAGCTGTGGACTTTAAAATCGACCGATCGAAACACACCTAACGCTCCTTTCCACTCCACCGCCATCTTTAAAAACATCTTTTAGAAAAAGGTTGTTTCATCCCTCCAGTGGAGTTTTTGGAGATGTGCACATTCAGTGCCAAAGATGTTTTGGCATCATGTGATGGCTCAACGCCTAAGAAACTTTTTGTTGTGTGTTTTCATTTATCACCCCTCTGTACTTGCACAGCGGTTGACCTTTTGTTGCCTGCACTTTGTGGTCAGGATTGCAGCATCAGCTGAGTTTCCAGAAGAATAAGTGTCTCTGGTTGCTGTGCTTTTAGCTGCACGATGCAAACAGGAATGTCCACACATTTTGCGTTTGCAAGATGGGTTCAATACATGCAACGATTTTAAAGGCTTTTCTATACATTCTGCTAAACACGGCTTGCATGTAACTCTTATATAACTGGACATGTACGCATTCGAGTCATCACACAAAACTTCCAACGAAAATCACGGCATAACTGTTCTCTGCGATTAAGCATCTAAACGTTAAGGGGTTAAACACGTGCGCGCTATGATGAACAAAACCGGACAACGGTGACATCAAGCTTTTACTTGTCTCTTAGATGGAGAGAGTAAGACTTCTAAGGTACATCTTTAGGTCTGAGTCTCTGAACGGATGCGCGCCGACCTTGGAGTCTCCAGACGCGCAGAAGAGGATTTTGCGCACTGAAATCAAGCAGAGCCTAAAAGCGAAGACAGCGAGCTGACTATTGTCTGTCTGACTGCAGTCCTGGCACTGGGATACGGGCACGCTTGGCTGTGTTTTACTGCGCATACTGACAACTTAAGACCAACATTGCTCCGGATTGAGTAAGGGAAAATATAGTCCACAGTTTATTTCGCTTTGCCTGGATTCTAAACTTAGAGGAGCGTTGTTACAGCTGAACTGCTTAATGTAGGCGCTTCACTACTATAGACGAGCCAAAGAGTCCCAGCTGCTCGGGGGAAAGTACCTCGACATCCTGAGAGACGTTTTGAGAGGATTTTAGGTCTCTTTGCTGAACGTGGACTGAGAGAGGATGATCCCAGCCGCCTTACCGAAATAAGTGAGGTATTGCCTTTACGAAACGGTAAGGAAAAGTTTCGTATATTTCTTGAATAATTCACTGCCCCCATCTTTGATGTCTTTCCAAATTAAAAAGAGACGTTTTAAATGATTGACGACGTAAATATTTCCACTTTTCTCTCTCCTTCTCTCTTTCTTGCAGGTGATCATAGCGATGTTTCAGTGCCATGAGCGTCTTCACCTCTCCAAATCTTCCAGAGAGGATTTAATCCCCGCTCATCTTGAATAAGTCGACAAGTCGTTGAAGATGAGTCCTCTGCAAACATTCTTGTTGTTTTTCCTCCTGCACCAGGTGAGGAGTGAGATGAGTGAATGAAAAGAGGCTAATTATGCAGAAGCATGTCTCCGACTGAGAAAAAGTAGAGATGAAGCATTTTTATTATGCCGTAGGACTCTTACGAGATAATTATTTCTTCACTCTAGGTAATGGTTTAAACTTCTTTTGCTTATATTTGTTTTGTTGGCCTGTCTTTTATGTGGATCCTTATCACGCAGCTGTGCAAGACTTGTCTATCTCCACATTGTGCCAAACTGAATAATTTCCTGGCATGAAATTTTATTTGGCACAGTCATCAGGAGCAAATTCATTTGCCGAGCAGAACTCCTCATTCAGTCTTACAGGGATAAGCTTAATTGTTTTATGTTATCAGGGCTCGCACACTATTCAGTGAAATACTTTTTATGTGTTTTTTTAAAAATCCACAAAATAGTAAATAATTTAATACCCTTAGAAATGGCATCATTTCTTTCTTTTCTGTAGCCACTGAAAAATATGGTAAAAACAAACACAATGAATAACATAATGCAAACATAATGCATTTAGTAATCCTGGAAAGACTCCAGCTTTGCTTTAATGCGCATCATGTATTCTACAATATGCAGTTAATTACCATAAAAGCATCTGAGTTTATTATTTCTATTTGATATTGTGGCTTTTTGTAAGACCATCAGCTTTCTCAGATATGGAAATTTTACATTACATGCAGAGTGTTGCAAAAGGTAATAGGTTAGAATTAACAATTAGGTAATATTCTAAATAGAGACACAGAATTACAGAGGTAAAAAAAAAAAAATCTACTTAAGATATTTTATAAAATATGCTATTTATTTTTGTGCTGGTTTGCAAAGTTTAAATATTCTTTTCTTTCAGTGTTCACATTCAGTATTATGTCCTTGGGTGTGTTGCTTCTCTCAATCACAGCTCATCTGAAAATACAACCTGCCTCTTCATCCCTTCAGGTGCACCTTTGGTGATCACTGGAATCATTAGACGTCTGTGTTGAACCTCTAACTTGTTTTAAGTGTCTTTGCTCTCAAATTGTGGCCAGAGTTCTTTTTTTATTATTACTTTTTCCCCTTTCAAGACAACTGAAAACAATAGATGGAAATTGAAAAACCCAGGGATTTTAAAAGCTTGATGATAACGGTGATGTCCCTGTTAATCCAAAGAAAATTATTTAGTATTTACCAGAGAATGATTGTGTTAAGCTTCTAGATGTAATCTTTCTGTAGTCTAGTTCAGGTTTTAATGCAGCAAGCACTCGGAAGAAAGTTCATGAGCTTTTGGGGAGTATAAAGGCCTTTCCTGCCCTTTCCACACCCCCATCACATCGTGATGTTGTCCCCTATAGATAGTTGAATACAGCGAGGGTATTGGCGCTTTCGTCCTTGCTTTATGGATTCTTGCCATGATCAAACTTGCACCGAAAATGCCATGGGATCGAAGAAGTTCTTCACATCTGTGCCATCCTCAAAGAGGACCTCTTTAAAGATAGCCTTCAACTGTGCAGCTGCAGCAGCAAAGTGCTGTCTGCTTTGGCTGCGGTTGTAATCAGCCCTGTGCCTTCTGGGAGCTGTGCCTCCAGAGAGAGACAGACTGCCTCCCTGGAGAGGCTCTCTTTGTATGCCTCAGTAGCTTCCCTCCCAACAGATTCACCAATGTCTGACTGGGGATGTAGTGGCCCTTATCAATATTACCCTACCTTCTTAGGTTCAAAAAAAATCCCAAATATCTGACCCTCAGTAAAGGAATGGAATAAGTGCTGCAATACATCATGAAGTATGAATAAGATTTCTTTTTTGTTAGTGTATGAACCACTGAAAAGATGCACAAGGATAACGCCCGTCAGCGCAAGGCCAGATTTTGAACCCGAGAAGCATTCTGTGATAGAGGATTGCACGCAGGACACTTAAACCCTTTGATATGAAATTTTTAAGCTTCTTGTTTTAAGTAAAAATCCAGAGTTTGAAAAAGTGGTCCAAATCCTCAAAGACCCCCAGATAAAATCACACTTTTCTTCCCATCGCTCGTCACATGCACATTCAATTAAAAAGCGCTTAGAACATGAATCAAGCGGTGAAAATGTAACCCTGGACCCAGCATCTGTGCCATGCCCCAGGGACAAATAAGAGGGTCAAAGCCATCCTGGGAGAATCCATTCTTCCCCCTGACATCTGCTGCAGTTATCCTCTGTGCAATGACAGCAGAACAATGTAGATGAAGATGAAACATATTTGAGAGCCGTGCTCTCTGCCATCTCAGCCCGTCCTGCCCTACGTCTATACCAGAGACTGCACGCAGGGAAAGTGGGGTTTTCAACTCTGCTTGGGATTAAGTGTTAGGAGACGTTGACAAAGTCTATTACGCCTTTATGTCTTATTGCCGGGGTGACGGCTCCTCTGGTAATATTATGTCACAACACAGCATCTATACGGCCCATGCCAAGAGGATCAGTCGCAGCGTTAGATGTATTGCCGCCTTTTCCGTTACCGAAAACACCACCCAGGGTTGAACTGAGCGCGGAAGACAAGAACGTCTTAAAAGATGGGTGTGACGCACTAGCGAGACGAAGCTTAGCTGGTTACTAGTAAGCTGAACGCGTCTTGTACTCCAGATCACGCCAGGCTTGGAGTTCATCCCTGCAACTTTGATGTGCAGTGATTTAAGGGATTACGAGTCATTTCCCAAAGGATTTAGCGTTAATTTTCTACAGTTAATAATTTATTTAAAAACACGTGTTTACTTATTTGGTCATGCGAATATTTAAAAAAAGTCTTTGTTACAAACAATCAGATATTTTAGACACAAATATTGCTGTAAAATTCCACCAGAGGATTTTCCCCCTATTTGTGTCCCCCCCTCCTCTCTGCAGTGGTAGAGTGAGACAGAGATGCTCTATTCAAAGGCAGAAAGGGTTCTGGCAAGGACAACAGTTTTATCCCTGTCTTCATAACAAAACACAAATTCTACATAAAATCCATCTCTAAGGGCTCTTTAACCCTTTTCCCCTTCCCCATGCTCAATTAGGTTTGGTTTTATTATTTATTTATTGTATATTTAAAGGCAACTAACACTGGGAAGTGTAATAAAATGTACAGTGGGGGGATTAGGAGCAGCTCTTTAATCTCACGCTTCTGATAATACTGCATGGGCTGATTGATTAGTTTTTCAGGAAGCTTATGTCAGAAAAACCTAATCCGTCTTTGGATTGTGCCAGCCTTGTAAGGTTTTCCGCGCTGCCACTTTATCATGGCGGCGAATTACAGAGCTGCTGGGCTGTGATAAGGTCCTCGTCTCTTTTACAGACCCCACCGCCCAACCCCCTGCACCTCCCTTTCCCTCTGGACAATAAAAAAAAAAAAAATGTGTTTATATTCTTCACATCCCTGCTCTGCCTGGTCTTCACATCAACCTCTCCCAGGATTTGCCTTGTAAGAAAGGGAGGAAAAAAAAGAGTGGAACTTAAGTCTTCAAAACCCCACCAGAGAAATTGGGTGGAGAGAGGAAAAAAATATGAGAGAACACGTCTGGCAGACCAGTAGAAATTTCTGTGGAAGTGATTAAACATTGGATTGACAGAGTGCAGGGGCCTTGTATGCATGCGCTGCCTTCCAGGAATCATTTTGGAGCTTACATGGAGCTGATCTGTATCTGTGCTCATATTGGGGTCACAATCTTTCTAGCCAGGAGGCCTGACTAGATAATCCCTCATAAACAATACTGTCCGTGGCATTTTCAGTCCTCAACTTGTATGTTGTCTCCGACCTCTGACGAAAAGGTTGTCGCTTCTCCGAGTGAAATCCCTCAAATGTAGCTCGCAGCCACTACAGGTTCTTCTGACTGCATTGAGCCCCGCAGCCTGCTCCTTTCCCAATCATCAGTCATAATTGTGTTTGTACTGGCAATAAATCCATGATAAAGGTCTTGAAATGAAGAGAAAGAAGCTCCAAATGATTGATAGCTATGACACAATTGCCCTTTGCTTTGACAATAAGCCTAATCACGCCACGGTATGGCCCATTAAAGACTTTAGTCAAACAATTATAAGCGGCACGGCTATTTTCCCGCTAGCTGCTCGTGGGATGTGAACTGTTTAGGATGAAGTGCAGAGCCTCTCTAGTGGTGCAGGAAACATTATGTTTAATATGATGTTGAGTTTCCTGATCTTGGTCCACAGCTATGAATTTTTATGGGCGATGTGCAGCCCGAGGCGGTGTTAGATCTCGAGGCTCTGCTACCTTATAGCATTGTCATTACCTCTCTGCAGTGTCAGAAGCATCCAGCACTCACTGATGCACAGCGCCAGTGTTTTGAAGACTGTTGTCTGTATTGCTTTTTACTGCCGTGCTGCAACAAAACTAAATGTCGCAATCAATTTATGGAGAGGAGAAGAAATTTTGCCTGCACCCAGAGAGGGGATGGAGTATGATGCCACGGTGCCACTTTTTCTTTTTAATTAGTCAAATATTTACATTAACACTACGTCTACCAGCTACCACACTGCAATGACACGAAACCGTGACTTAACAGGCGATGTTTCTTCTTTAAATAATTTCAAATTTCCTGAAAACTCTGACATAAGAAGTTGTTAATTACCGTCTGTGTGGTTCTTGGAGAAGGCAATCACATTTCATGTCAAAGCTCTGAGAAATGATTGACCTCTTTAATTAAAACTGTATTGCCTTTCTGTTAAAGGAAAAGTGTGACAGCTATAGAATAAGTACAATAAATCTCCCTTCTGATTATTCTCAGTTTTGCATTTCCTCCTCTGCCTCCAAGCTTTGAGCCCCCTTTTCTTTTTCAGCATGTCATTTTCAGCCATAACAAAGCACTGTCAGCTCCCCTCTGTCTTTGTATATTTCTTGTGAAGTACCTGTCTTCACAGCTACTCAGAGGAAAAAGGAAGCAACGTCTTTCCAACTCTTGTTTCTTCTTCAAAGAGCCCTGTTTCTGTGAAATCAGCCACGGCGCAATCTGCTCGGAGAACAGAAACAGTTTTGCTCTGTCAAATTTTAGCGGACGTGCTTTTGAGCAAATCAAGCAAAAACATTTTGGAATAAAACACTCCTATCATTCACGGCGCGGATTTGAAGAGGAGAAAATGTAAAACTGGGGTTGTCGCACGCTCACAGAAAAGGAGCTCAGACAGAGAAACATTTAGATTGCGTCTTCCCGAGATGAAAGCAGAAAAAAACCCTAAAAGTAGAACTTTGAAGTATTAATTTAACAACAACACGCCATGCCTTCTTAAGCTGCGCAGTTTTACAAGCGCAGCTACCATTGTCGTACAAAGTATAAGGTGTTAAAACCAGTCAAGAGAATGGTAATTACACTGAGTCCAATGTGCTTTGTGGTATTATCCTACTCAATCCCTATCAGCTATCAGGCATACGGAGGTGCGTGGCAGGTGTCAGGAGCACAGGAGTTGGCGCTCTGACCATGTAAGGGGATTATGAAACTGATGATGCGTTGAAAGGTAACGTCTGCCTAAAAGTGAAGTGTTCAGGGCTTTGCAGCTGTCATATGTGGCAGGTGGCGAGATAACACTAGTATCCAGATTACCTGGAGGCTTTCGTCCCAGAGCCTCCCGTCACTCTCTCTCTCTTCTCTCCTGGTGGGATCTTTGTTAACACTTTGGAAACACCTGACATCATCGCTGAATTCAAAGTTTCCACACCGAGCCATGCTCACTAACATCCCATTTTCACCCCCGTGTCTCATGCAGTTAATTAACAAACTGTCAGAATGCCTTTTAATTGATACTGAGTATTTTATAGCAAGATGATGATGATCTTTTCATTGTCTTTTGAACTACAGAGTCAAAGTTTATGTGTTATTATGCTGCTAAAGTCACTGCATGTAAACGTCTATTTCATCCTAAACTTATCATGTGGGTTTCCACATTTTTACAGCTGCAAACACCTGTAAAAGGTAATTAAATGTCATATTTTAAGTATTTTAAAGCATTTTTTTGCTCAATCCAGTTTAAAGTTAATTTGAAGATTAATTTTCAGGATGCAAAACCAATATATGTATATAAAATGGCATTTATGAATTCTAAAATATCATGAAGATTATAGATGAAATTGTCCAGTTTAGTTAATAAATGCCCTCCTGACCAGCATTTGATGTGAACAATGGAACAA
This sequence comes from Neolamprologus brichardi, assembly GCF_056152115.1. Classification (NCBI taxonomy): domain Eukaryota; kingdom Metazoa; phylum Chordata; class Actinopteri; order Cichliformes; family Cichlidae; genus Neolamprologus; species Neolamprologus brichardi. The sequence goes on along the minus strand of NC_142119.1, from coordinate 31,090,847 downwards.
TAAGAAAACAAAGGCAATTATTTAAAAGTTGTTGTTGTTTTTTTTTTACTTTTTCCTGGCTTGAGTAGAGATATTGAACACCACAGGACCTCTATGAATGCTATTTCACTACTGAGATTAGTTTTGGGGGTGGCAGCATGTTTGGTTGTGATGCCCACACCCCCACACGCACACACACACACACGGGCTCCTCCCCAAAATATTAATTTTTAAATAAAGAAGTCTTAAAAACAATTTTACCCAAAGAAAACAAATATATTGGATCTGGTAGGAAGTTAAATGAACTCTTACTGAAACTGACTTACACATGAAATACACTTCATAGCAATATTACCTTTTCCCCCCACATGAATGAAATGCCCTGCATTATATTGAACAGAAATTTTGTGATTTCTTTTGTCAAATGCATTGACAGATAACAGATAATCCATAGCCTTAAATACAGCTTTACAGTGGCTGCAAGCAAAAGGTCAGACAAGTGAGCAGACATAATGTGTCTCTTGGCATGGCAGGCTCCAACAGGACAGGCTCTGCCTCTCGACGCAATCAAAGTATAACAGGCCCGAGCTAACCTGTGGTGTAATTCCTGTAATTTGTTCAGTTTAACAGGAGTCGCTGAAGCATGTTTCCACAACGACACGGCGGGAGAAGCAATTGTGTATTTTTTGGACTGCCTGGTACATTGTCTCCTGCAGGGCAATAGGTGGCAATAGTAAACGTCCAAAAGAGTTGAGGCGAGGCGACGTTTCGGTCATTGTCATTTCAGATGCAGAGGAAAAAGAGAGGACTGTGTGATCGAGCCAGACAAGAACAACGCTGACACTATTAACATGACTAATGGCTCACATCGTGTGATTTATGCTAGCCAAAGGAGGGTTATATTACGTGCTATAATTTATGCTAATCATAGGTTGCAAGCAGCCCCGAGTGACATCATGAGCTGTCAGATAATGTTTTGCCACAACGTCTGCATGCAAACAGGCACAAATAATAAATTTGGGTTCAATATGCTTTAGATGCTATAATAACTCAACAAGGCCAGATTTGTTGCACTGTATTTGTGTGAAAGCAAAATAGGACTTGACTGGAGACAAACTCTACTGCTTTAAATTCGGCATACTTGGAATTTTTTTTGAAGATGAATGTGGGCAGGTGTTGGAGTTGCTCTCTTTTGAGACATATCACCCTTTCTTTTTTCATCAAAAGAGGTTTAGGGTCAAGGGCAGCTTTAGATCAACGGCATTGCAAGTAGTGGAAATAAGAGTGTCTCTCACTGAGACGAATGCTCGCTGATGTCGGCTCTAAGACATTAACCCTCATCCTCTGCTGTCTTCATAGATAATGTCTGACAAATGGGTTCAAGTAGTTAATATTCAGTGATGTAACACACGACAGAAGGTCTGAGCAACAGCTGCAATTCTTCCTAACTTCCTAAAAAAGGTGGCCGGAGGGGCGAGCCTGAAAACTAAGTGTAATATTTTTAATAGATGAAAATATGCATCCAACTTTTGGGAAAAGCAAACAGATATATTATGTTTCTTTCTGCTGCTTTTTGCACACAAAGCTCTCAGTTTGTAACAATTCTTCTCTTTTCACATGCCTCTCAAATTTTAGGCTTTAGTTACACTCCATTAAATATTGCACGGCTAGAAAAGATCCAACCTAAAACTAACAAGGATTTTTATGTGGCTGGGTGCCTGCGTTTGCCTTTTCTCTTTGCTCCAAGCCAACATGAAGAAACGCACCATAACAATCTGCAAAGTCACACACATCGGATTTTTTCTTGCAATTAAATCAACAAGGTTTGAATACATATTTCATGCGAAGCAAGAAATCCAATATTCATACTTATTATTATCTCTGTGCTCAAGCACCAAAGTTGGATTTTTATTTTACTCATAGATATGCCTCTTCGCCCATCCACCGAATTTCCTGATAGCGCCAGCGGACTTGTTACATATTATGATAGCGATGCGATGATCCTCTATGTTTCGGGCAAATCTGTCAACAGTAAGAAGGAGAAGCGATGAGTGTGTAGATACAGAGCTAGCGATACAGCTGGGATTATAGAAATGAAAACATCAGCATCACGTCTTTTTGAGCTTGTCTTCCTGCCCTCTCCTCATCGTCAACACTTGTACAGAATGTGTAGACAGCCACAGACTGGGCTTCTGTAAATACACGGCAGTGGTTAAAGGAGTGGCTTTACAGTCAGTATGAAAATCATATACTACACAGAAATGTAACTGCTAAAGAAACGCACTGAATTTCTACTCGGCACCAAGTGTACCAATATATTTTCACCACAAATAATGTGAGCTGTGTACGCTGAAGATGAATTAAAATTGAGATCTATAACATCTTTCGCAGGAATGTCACGACACTAGAGGCTGTAGTCTGTCTCATTTTCACAGAGGTCAGGTGGTAATGGCCTAAAGGATTATACTGGGGGGTAGCAGATATGCTACATGCACACTCACTCACTAACTGTAGCCTCCTGTGATTGGTAAGCTGCCCCCGGTGTGTCGATTTGCTGTTACGATCCACCACAGTGCAGAAGCACCTGCCATGTGATTCCCCGGACGGCCTCTGATTAAAAGTGATGGGTTTGGAGCGTGAGGCTGTCCCAGCGATCTGAGCACCAATCTATTCTTCAGCAGAATGTAGACTCTCTCTGTGGGCTGCTTTAGCGCCTCCAGGGCCTCCTCTCATGGAACCGGCTCTGGGTGTAAATCATTACAAATGATATGCCCTGTAACATCAGGAGGAAGATGGCTAAGGAAGGACTTTGCGCAGGCGACTGCAGGCTGAGAATAGTTTTAATCTGAAAGATGCTACTTGTCATGTTGAATGTTTGGAAGCAAGAGTCTGCAGTCCATCCAGCTCTGCTACATTTTTTTTGGTCTAATGCTAGCAGCACTGGCTGAGCAGCTCCTAATATGACAGGTGTTTCGTCGCAATAGAGCTGGGTAAGTATTACGAAAGGCAGTGGCGAAGGCGGTGCAATTTTTGTGGGGTGTCCAGATTTTTACTATGTGGAAGCGCATCAAGTTAATGAAGCTTCAGACACAGAAAATTAGCAGAGAAATGAATTTCACCACCAAAGTGAGGTCAATTTGCACAGATAAATCCATGAAGAACAGTCGAGTGCATCATTGGAACTGCTCGGTTTGCACTGATGAGCAGGTTAATTGCCCATTTTGTTTATTGTGAGAAAGATGCCTGAAACCAATTTTCCCCAGACGCATATCTCAGCCTTATGCACTGGAAAACAAAAATCAGCTATGGAAAACCCAGAAACAGATTCGTTTAGCTTGCCTCTGTTTCAACTTCATTTCCTGAGCAAAAATGTGATTTAAAAACCAAAACAGAAACAGAAAAGCAGACTTCAGATCACGAGTTGGCCACATTGTCAGTTGTGAAAGGCTGTGAAAGATTTGGTCACCATCAAAGTACAAAAGCTGTAGACCTGCCCGTGGACCAGAACCCGTCACAACCAAACACACTGCCACCAGCTTCTCTCTCCAAATGCATTTTAACGGCATCTCTTTAGATGATCCAGAAGCCAGATGTCACTGGTTTCTTAATAACTTTCTAGAGGCTAGTTCTGGTCACTATGGCAATTACCTTTATGTCAAGCCTCTAAAAGATATGTCTACCCACGGGACAAGCAGGCAGCCAGCTCCATAATGCTCGTTACAGATGAATGTCGAGGCTGATTCATCCTGACTCGCTGTGTGGTTCGCTGCTGCTCAAGCTACTGTCAGGATGTAAGTTTCATGAAAAGCTCTTGATTGTACTGATTGCCACAACATTAGATTGAATTGCCTATTTATGCATGGTTCTGTAGGAAAAAGCCCCCGAGGTATAGAAATGACAGGTGAAAAATAAAAGCCACAGATGTTCATGTCTGTAATAATAACAATGCACTTTTACACACAGTAAAAACAGGTAGTCCTGCATGCAAAGCAGCGTAAAAGCTGGAGGTTCACAGACTATTCACCCAACTCTGACTTAGGCACAAATGTGTATTTTCCACTCTGTCTTCAACAGCTACACTAGGGTGTGTACTTTGAGGATGTGGTTGAAGATTAATTTTTGAAAAACCTTTTTTCCGTTCATTTATGCAGGAAATTAATGCGCACGTATGAAAAATGCGATCGCCACTTGTCAGCCAATATTAACAGTTTAATGTAAACCTGTGACAAAAATATAAGTCCTTAAAAGTCGGTTATAAAAATTTTTTTAGTCAGGATGTGCAATGTTTTTCAGTTAAAAATGTATTTTTCTGAATTCTTTGGAGATATTTAAGCATTTTCAAAACAAAATAGAATAAAGTAGATAATACTGATAGATCTCTAAGTAGCTGATTCTTTTTCATGTATAAGAATGCATTACTTAAACAGTCTTTTTCCGTTTAAATTTAATTGTGGGTTGTAAACTATATATGGCCTCATAATTTCCTAAAAAAAATACAAGCATAAACATTTTACTCCTGACATTATATATGTATATACATAAACATTTTTACCAGTCCAAATGTGTTTTTATTTATTTAAATTTAAATTCTAGTCACTATAATGTCAAAGATGGAGTGTCTATTAAAAAAGAAGGCTTAGCTTAGCTAATGAGAGTGATTAAGGTGCTCTTTCAGAGAGGAACCGTGTGTTTTATGCATGACATTTGACAGTGAACTGGAAATATCAGCTATTAGCACCTTGTGTGAGACCTTACTGTTTTTGCTCATCTTGGTGGATGTACATTAAAATTACCAGGAAACTGTTTGGTGCATAGGCCTTTATGTTTACCGCTGTATCACTAAACATAGTCTTTTATAAGGCAGATAGAACACTGCGTGTTGTGGTGTAAAAGCGCGATATCTGTGCCGGGGTGTCTGAGGTTCACGCATGTCTTTGTGTTTTAATGTAGGACATGCAGGAAAAGGAAGAAGCTAAACCACACTAGCAGATATCCGTAATGTTTGCCACGAGTCACTGCGCCTTGTGCTGTTGAAATGAGGTCTGGTGTTTTCAGCTCTATAAGTCTACAGTTATTATCATAATAATGTCTTGTTTCAAGTTGCCCTGAAACGCCTCTAGCGCGGCAGCGCCGATTAAGAAATCTTAATTAAGCTTTTGTAGATTCTCCTTCATCAGACCTTGCCTTTTTTTCCCCCCCTTTTTTTGTACAAAACCTCAGAATCCTTTAGTCGGTTTTAAGAGACATCGCTGCTGCCTAAATGAACAAGGTGTGCTCGAGTGTGTGTTGGTGCTGTGGTTGTGCAGGGAGGCAGCGAGAGAGAAAGAAACCAAAGCCTATGTGTCAGTGCCAGCTTTCAAGTTCCTAGTGCTTCATCTCTCTTGGGGCATTTAAGTATTAGATATCCCTCTGCTGATCCCCTTGTTGTCACAGCAATTTCCCCAGTTGCTCATCATACTTAAACTCCTCTCTCTTTTCCATTATAATCATCCTATACAAAGCACACCTGAGATTTACGCAGAAAGACAATTTGGTTTCACCTCTGAAGCCGCGCAGCATGACACCCAACGTGTTAAAGATATAACAGTTTGAGCTGGTGGGACGACAAGTGCCATATCTTCCTTGTTCACAGGAGAGGAAAAATGTTCCTATTGAGAGCCTGCAGATTTTATGCTTAGCATCATCTGCTGTTGTGATGTTATAAGAGTCAAATCAAATTAACAGCTGAGCTCACATAAGGTATTACTAAGTGGCTGTATCAGTGGGGAATAACGCCACTGGAATTGGTTGATTAAATGACTTTGGATGTGATGAACTACACATAGGGGCATTATTACAGTGTTGCCTCATTCATCCATGTTTACAGGGAGCAACTGTCTTAATTAAGCATTGTGAGAGGTGATAAATGGGCCGGGCTCACTGTCCGTGGGAGACCCATTGATTTCACATTACATATCCAGATAGGCGAGCCATTACCTTCCGCTTTAGGCATTAAAGTGTTACCGCAGTCTCGGACATAAGCAGCACAGTAAAGCGAAGCTGTAATTATAAGACACAGCAGCACAGCTTAAGGTGAATGAAGCCCTGTTACATTTCAGATGGAAAGGTTTGGGAATATGTGACAAAACAAATTGTGCTAGACAGACATAGTTTGTTAGCTTTATACACATATGCCTCAGTTCAGCTTACAGCAAAAATATAATTAGTCTGGAAATAGCATGCAGCATCTCTGTGAGAATTCAAGCAGCCGCTGCTCTGTACTTTCAACATCTGCTTCTCTCAGTGATCCCTATAACTGGGCCCGGGGAAAACCCAGCACTACTAATTACTAATAAAACTAGCTAAGCTTATTGCTGTGAATTATTAAAGCTTTATCTGAAGTGGACCAGGAATCACTCCTAAAGCTAAACGGCTTTGAGGTACAAGGAGGGATCACAGTTCATTGCTGCGTCTGGATTAGCACTTAGCACTATACTTTATATACGTATATACTTTATACGTACGTACTTCATGACACTACCGTGGAAGAGTGTTTATAGGTGGACGCGAGCTAGATTCACCTTTCCCTGAAGTCCATGGGAATATCTGTGCACTCTAAATATGAGAATCTGCTTGAGTTCATCGGTGCTTCATGTGTTCAGTTTAAAACAAACTTTTTGTTTCCTCCCTTCTGCGGTGCCCCTGCTATCTAGCAGTAGTGTATTACATGCTATTTATTTGCATGTGCATGCACTTTTTAATGTTATATTTATATTAATGATTATTTTCTATTTATTTATTTATTTGGTTGTTGTTAAGCGATGCCCAGTGAATGCTATTTAGCTTCTTGCACAGACCTGTAATAATCTTCAGTATCCTATTACTGAGTTTACAATAGTACGAGATGCTGCTGTTGAATTTTCTGTATTTAATCTTTATTTCATTTGTGAATATCTGTTTGTTTCCCCTTTCTTTATTAATGAACCCATAATGAATCATTTCATAAATATCTATAACAAAGGATTTTAGGATATGCTAGAAGATGAATGTGAAAATTGTCCATACTGCCCCTCGAGTAGTAGTTTTAGCTGGCAACCAATTCCAGGAAGCCTTTTGGAGGTGTAAAACTCTGCCAAATGAAACATGTGGAGCTACCTTCTGTGGTGACGCCTTGTGAATATTATTTATTTATATTTACTCTATGGGTAAATGTTTTTACCATCTGCTTTATACCAATGGCAATTCTCAAAAACACAGATTTAAACTTCCTACATACCAAACCCAAGAACCTTTTACTGTTAACTCGTTAGGTGGAAGTTGCTCTTCAGAGCTGGCAATCGTGCGTAAGGTTTATCTAACATTAACCACATTAGTTATTCATAGGCTCATGTTGTCTATATGCACACTATCATTTTAGCTCTCTGCAGCTGCAGCTTTGCTGCTTTTCTGTGCTTTTTTCATTATTTGTGTATGTACCTTTCTCTTCCTCTGCTCTGCTACATGTCAGTGAAACAGACAAATGCAAAGCAGAGTAGCAAAGTATAATGAATGTGAATTCATCTATGTAGAATTACCAAATAGAAAGTTTTTAAAGAACACCCATCAATCCATTTTCTTAAACCCTTAACTAACTAGGGTAGTAGAGGAAGCCTCTTAGCTGACAGTGAGTGACAGGTAGAACACCTTGGACAGGCTATCAGTGATAAAACCATTCTCAGTCAAATTCCCACCTATTGCCAATTTAGAATCACAAATTAACCTAGCACGCATATCTTTTGGAGGAAACCAGAGCACACAGAAAAAACTTATGCAAGCACAAGGAGAACAGTCAAATTCCACAAAGAAAGTCCCTGAGCTGAACAGGAGGTTAAAACCCAGAACTTTCTGGCTTTGAGGCTGCCACTTTTAAATGAAAGTCTATAAAACACTACTGCCATGTGAAAAAGAACATCAGAAAAACTAAGTACACCCCATGATTCATGAGCATCTTTAGGGACAATAACTTGAAGTAATTGTTTTCTGTGTAACTTTATCAGTCTCTCCCAGCATTGTGGATCCACTCTTATTTACAGTGTTGCTTCAGTTCATTGAGCTTTGTGAGCATTCATTTATGCAGTTCTCTTAATTCAATTCAATTCAATTTTATTTATATAGCGCCAAATCACAACAAAAGTCGCCTCAAGGCGCTTCATAGATACAGAGAAAAACCCAACAATCATATGACCCCCTATGAGCAAGCACTTTGGCGACAGTGGGAAGGAAAAACTCCCTTTTAACAGGAAGAAACCTCTGGGCCAGGCTCAGGGAGGGGCGGCCATCTGCTGCGACCGGTTGGGGTGAGAGAAGGAAGACAGGATAAAGACATGCTGTGGAAGAGAGACAGAGGTTAATAACAGATATGATTCAATACAGAGAGGTCTGTTAACACATAGAGAGCGAGAAAGGTGACTGGAAAGGAAAAACTCAATGCATCATGGGAATCCCCCGGCAGCCTACATCTATTGCAGCATAACTAAGGGAGGATTCAGGGTCACCTGGTCCAGCCCTAACTATATGCTTTAGCAAAAAGGAAAGTTTGAAGCCTAATCTTAAAAGTAGAGATAGTGTCTGTCTCCCGAATCCAAACTGGAAGCTGGTTCCACAGAAGAGGGGCCTGAAAACTGAAGGCTCTCCCTCCCATTCTACTTTTAAATACTCTAGGAACAACAAGTAGGCCTGCAGAGCGAGAGCGAAGTGCTCTAATAGGGTGATATGGTACTACAAGGTCATTAAGATAAGATGGGGCCTGATTATTTAAGACCTTGTATGTGAGGAGCAGGATTTTGAATTCAATTCTGGATTTAACAGGAAGCCAATGAAGGGAAGCCAAAACAGGAGAAATATGCTCTCTCTTTCTAGTCCCTTAAGAAGTGAACATAAACAGTTGCAGATTGTAGATTTGTTGGCATGCTTGGGATCATTGCGCAAACTAGTTGGGGCCAACCTTTAGCTGGTGCTGTGGCTGTTTTGATGGCCTTGGGGTGAATTTGGCACTCCTGGGAAGATCGTGGCATTGTGTTATGATACACCTGAATGCTCCAGACCGCCAAACTGCTAAAATGTATTTATAGAGGTGATCACACTTGCTAACGATCAGTTATTATCAGCAGCACTTGGCTGCTATCTACCCTTTTCACATGACTGCACAGAGTTTTGTCAAAACTTTCTTATAAACGTCACGTTAACAAGCAATGAATTTGAATGAATGAAATTGCATTTCACAAAGGTTTTCACGTCGGTTAATTGTTTTTTCTATCTACCTCTGTTCTGTTTCCTATCAAGGTCTCGTGCAGGAAAGTGCATGGAGGAGTCACAGAACTCATCGAGTGGAGGGACAGCGATAATGAACAGAAGATATCTCCCACCGGGGCCAGTCCACGGATCCTCAACCCCCTGCGTTTGTTTGCCAGGGGCTCCCCCGAGTTCAAGAGTAACATAAGGGAAATGACATATTTACACAGCATGGAGGACTTTTGGGACTGGTTATCTAACCAGACAGATGTTCAGGGTGCACAGGCCAGAACTAAACGCAGACCCATCGTCAAGACTGGCAAATTCAAAAAGATGTTTGGTTGGGGAGACTTCCACTCCAACATCAAGACTGTCAAACTCAACTTGCTGATCACAGGAAAGATTGTGGACCATGGGAACGGCACCTTTAGCGTTTACTTCCGCCACAACTCCACAGGTCTGGGGAATGTGTCGGTGAGCCTGGTGCCACCTTCCAAGGTGGTGGAGTTTGAGATCGCCCAGCAGTCCACACTGGAGACCAAAGACACCAAATCTTTCAACTGTCGCATTGAATATGAGAAGACGGATCGCAACAAGAAGACTGCCTTGTGCAGCTTTGATCCATCCAAGGTGTGCTATCAGGAGCAGACGCAGAGCCATGTGTCATGGTTATGCTCAAAACCCTTCAAAGTCATATGCATCTATATAGCCTTTTACAGTGTAGACTATAAACTGGTCCAGAAGGTATGCCCTGACTACAACTACCACAGTGACACACCGTACTCCTCAACAGGGTGACCTAGTAGTTGTTAGTCTGCATCAGCCTTTTGTTTTCTCTTCAAATAATGTAAATGTCAAGCTCTAAACTCCTTATCCCAAAATACCTAAATACCTGAGACATGTTGCAGGAAGTGCGACTTATGAAGGGACGCACACTGGAGGGATTTGGTGAAACTTTTGTATATACTACACAAATACACAAGTTTAATACTTCAGATAGTTAGGTGTACAGGGACTTGGCTTTAGGGGTTGGCTTGGGATTCAAAAGGTAGTTACCAACCCTGGAAGAATCCACTACATCACAACAGCACATGTTCTCTGTAAACCACGGGTATAATTAGTATGTTGTCCAGATGTTTCCTTCAAGGCTAGACTATAGGCATGGAGCCCTGCTGAGTTGGAAGCGTGTAGCTGGCTTCTGGAAGAGCTGCACTCATGCCAACTTTTTCAAACAATTTTCGAACCTTGTTTAAATAGTAATGTGACAAAATATGACAGGACTTTAAAATAATGTTAACAATTACAATACCTAAACATTAATAAAGCTATTCAACAGGGCATAAAATGAAAAAAAGAATCCCATTTGGAAGATCACTGCATTAAGAATGATTAGTCAAAATGATCATTGCCTTTGAAGTGGCGCGAACATCCATTTATACCTGTTAACAGAACACAGACAGGACAGTCACTATTATTTCAAATTATTTTGATCAATGGAATTATTTCATTAAGGAATGAATAATTAATATGGTCTTAATACTGATCTGTTATCGTTCTTTTGTGGGGACTAAAAGCAAGTGATTTGACAGATTCATACCAATTCCTAAAGTGCTCATGACAAAATAAGTCCATCCAACTAATCAAATGCATAAGAAACTTGAGAGCATGATCATACATTACTAACAAACTGTATGTAGGCACATATCCTAGCTTAACATGGCTGCAGCCTTGTTTGCGCCTTAAAATGTGTTGGTTTTCTGCTAAAATTATCATAAGGCATGTGTATGCTAAACTAGTCTGAGATCCAACATCTGTGTTTGCAGGATGCACTTTGAGGCATCAGCCTGCCTAGTGAGCCCCACAGTGGATTAATGTGTCAGGAGAGGTGGGGAGGGGGAAGCAATAATTGCAGGACAGGTGGATTTAGTGAGTCTGGCAGACAATTATCAGCACTTTGTCATGGTTCTGCCACCAGCCCTGACATTACCTGTCTTTAATAGGCTTTAATTAGCCTGGGAAATTTCATTTACCAAGAGTGGAGAAACAAAAAGGTGGGGGTAAAGGCAAAAGTACAAAATCCATCTGCAATTTTAATGAGAAGAGGGACTAAATTTGAAATATAAGACATTTCCCAATAGTACAGCAGGCTTAAGTTGGCTGACTTTGTGTAAAAGTGGATAACATTCAGTCTTGTAGTACATGGTGTAATGTGTTCGACTCAGAAATCACTCAAAGTTTTTTTTAAGCTTTTGTTAAAAACCATTCGCGTATTAAATGGCATGAGTTTTGTTATCTGGAGATACCCAGGGTTTTTAGGTTAGGGCATGTGCCACTAAAGACAAAAATACGTCTCTGTTAGCGTCATTTTATTGGATGTATCTCACGTCCATCCACTTCAGCTGTAAATGATTCCATCACCTTATACATGAGGTGAGGTGTACGATAAGGAACTTAACTCGGAGTTGATCTATGTTGATGTTTTGGTTCTGCTCCTTTGTGCAAATGCTGTGTGTTAATGTGTAAAACTAAACGTGTTTATCGATTATGGTTTCAAAGTAAATGATGTCAGATTATCCTAATTTTTCCAGAGAACTCTATCAAGTATACTGTACCTTATTTTTTGGTGTTTGTTAAGAAATATCATGTAGATAAATGTCATATTTCAGCTGATGGTTAGATTGCTTTGATTTAATTTTTTGTAACTGCAGATTGTACCCAGTTTGATTTCTGCTTGCTCAAAATTGTTTCAATAGTTTCCCTTGTAAAATAGGAGTAAAAGCTCTTCTGTGTATAGTGTAATTACACTTTTCATTTTGGAATATTTGATTTCAGATTTTGTTAAAATGTAACTGTAAAGATCAATTTAGGTTTTTATGGCATTAAACCTTATTTGAACTTGGCTCAAAGCATGCTGTCACACCGAGTCAGGTCTAGTCTGTTGGTGCTCGTAGTTGTCTCATTTCATTCCTGAAAGGACTTCTCAACAGGATAAACACACAATTTTAAGAGGTACATTTCAGGGTAGCTTTTTAATGGGCAATAAATCTGTGTCCACAGGCGTGGATGATACCAGAGGTACACCTCAGGGAGCACATCCATTTTGCCGTGGCCATCAGGGACAGGGGTCTTTTCATTCGCTTCCATTACTCTTATCTGATCAGGGTGAGGCACCTACTCCTTATAGGCATCAAGTCACACTACGCTTTCCTGCTGCATGCACCCAAATCCCCTGGAAAACTACAAGGAATGTTAACATACATTTCACTTCTCAGCATTCAACGCTTATTTCCGACAATCAATATAAGAGGAAAAAAAAAATTCAATTTTGACACTGCAGGCATCTCTCTCTTTCAAGCTTTAAAGTTAGTAGAGGAACGCGAAGGAGGAAGATAAAAGGTTGGAGAGGCGTCCTAAAGCAGAGATGGTATCAGGTCTTTTCCTGGGATCTGTGCTGAGAGGGGCGGATGAGGATCAGCGAGCTGCTGATGAAGACTTCTCTTCCAGCAGAAAAGAGCGGCCTCACATTCACTTTAATTAGGGCTTGTGCCAAGCATTCACATATAAAATAAGGGGGGGGGGGGGAAAGCACATCTTTTATGTGCTGAACAAAGGTTCAACATTTAACATGGCACTATGCTAATGCAGTTAAAGCACATTTTCTTTTGATTATCACAGTGGTGTTGTTGTCTAATTATTATTATTTTCAAACGAGAACCCCTCAAAAAAAAAAAAAAAAGAAAAAAAAAGAAAAAAGAAAATCACCCCAGCCTGATACCTGCACCCATTAGTACAACCATTAAAAGAAACGGTGTGAATAATAACCATCCTTCCTTAGACTGAAATCTCTTCACATTGAGCTCAACATTCTCCAGTTAAAAACATATATCAAAAAAAAAAACAAAAAAAAACCTAGGCCACTTCAGACTGCTGGAAAATGTTTTAATGGGTTAATGCAGGCATTCTTGCAGACAACAACTTCATCTTTGTGTTTTTCGTTTTTTTGCTTCCAACGTTTCAACATCTCAACATGACGCTGAATGATGAGTAATATCATGTAAAAATGATGCTACTCGTAATTTACAAAAACCTCTGAAGTGTCTGTCACGCCACAACATACAAGACGGACCGAATAAAAAAAAATGACAACCCCTCATTCACCCCTCATTGCCAGTACAAGCGATGCTCAGCATCCTACAGATATCCAAGCATGTTAGAGGAAGATTTTGCACATACTCAATTAATTTTATTCTGCACAAATATGTCAGATAATTGCAGAAAAAAAATGGTTAAAACAAAATTGGTACTTGGACACTTTCTTTTGACAATAACATGACCATGCATTAGTCTCTCCACTTTTAGTTAACCACAATATATTGAGAATATATAATATTTGCATGTTGGCAATACTAAAGAAACAAATTCTCAAAATTGAATCTATAACAGTTCACAGACGTATGATCTGGAATAAGTCATTCAAATGGGAGACTGAGTAAATATGTCCATATACTTCCAATGTTTTAATATATTAGGGCCAAAGTACAGACACTTTTGTCTTACATGTTTCACAAGGATCGACACTCGGTCTTCATAATGGCAGATCACTATTTCCCTCCACAAATATGCAATAGGACACACTTTCTTGTACATTGGTCTTTTGAAGATGGTTCAACTGTCATTTACATAGAAATGGTGCCATCAATATGGGGCATACACATCTTTTAAAAAGTGTAAAGAACTGACCTTGCACTGAAAGTGTTCATGCTTTTTAATGTCTAGTCACAAAACGGGCTAAACATTACAAATATATAATATTTCCCATTTAGTTAAACCTTTGTTACGTTCCTATAGAACTCCATATCAAAATGACTATTCATGGGAACTAGTGCAACCTGGAGGAGGCCTGGTCTTTGTGACAAGGCAGGCACAGAGTAAAATAGACAAAGTACTCCAGAGCAGCTCCAGAGCAATGGCAGATATATTAAGGCCATTTTGAAAATTACAGGAAAAATAAAACTGTAGCAGAGAGCTTGACCTGCTACCCAGTCTGAACAGAATTCAGTTCGGGCAGCAAAGCAAGCAAGCAACACCGAGTGAACCAATTTTTTTCCCCTCCCCCCAGTCAATTGATGTCAGTCTTCCACGTGCCAGCCTCCCCCACATCCCTGGCCAGAAAGCCCCACTCTTCTTTATTCAAGTGTGTTCAGTTTTGGTGGAAATAAAGAGTGGTATCCTTGCTAGTCCTTCTTTTTTGTAAACCCATGCTTCACACCTCCAGTAAAGTCCTGGGACACAGTCGGGCAGTCAAGACTGTTTTAGGCGCTTCCTGGGAAGACCGAAGGGTGGACACTGTGCTGAAGCCAGGGCACGAAAGGCTTCGGCTACCAAGTGAGGATGGGACTGGATCATTGACTTCCAGCCTGCAGTCTCCATTATATCTGTAGCATGACTGTAAGCACATGCAAAATGAAGTCAGACACTCAGACATGATAATCTGCACATTAAAAACCAATAAACATAAATGAGATTGTAATGACAAAGCAAATAAGTGGGATTTGATTTGTGAGTTGTATGCTAAACTTGAAAAAGGGCCATTAGTGCTTTCCGCACACATGCATAAACTAAAATTAATAGAGCGGTGGAATGCGTCGCGCTGTGAATACAACAGAGAGAAATAAGCTTAATATTTCAAGGTGTCCTGTAACACTGCACTACATCATCTGGAAGAGAAGTAAGAAAAAAAAAATCTTCCCAGCAACCACCTTCCTTCTTTTTAAAATTCTACAAATATTCCATTTCCAGGGTTTATCCAGGAATGAGTCTATTAATAACTTGGATACAAAGATATGGAGCTTCAAACTGAAAAGGCAAATAGCACTCTGTCTACCTGGGCTAAAACAATGAATTCTAATGCATCTGGTTGGGGAAAGAGATAAGAGTGTGGTATTAATCTTGTGTCACATATATCAGCTAATTACATACTTGCTATTCCAGTTCTTTCCATCTTTACAGCCCAGCTGTCTCAGGACACTGCACCTATGGCAAGGAGATAAAAAGGTAAGCATTCAGGGCTGGTAAACAGAAATGGCAGCAGGAATTTATCACTGGAGTTTTTTTTTCTCTTTTGCGATACTTGCCTGTTGATAAAATCTATGGCTTGTGCTTTGAGCTGCTCGGCACTGTGCAAGTCAGCCAGGATGAGGGTGTCGGCCACATTCTCCACTGAAAGGCTGTTGCACAAGGCCTCTTCACACATAACCTTTAAACGCTCAAGAGCATACTGGGGTGGAGGTGATAGAACGAGGGGGGGGAACACAGAGAGCAGCGATTATAGTCTACATGTTAAATAAATGCCGGTGACTTACGGTTTTATCACAGTTAGTGCAAATGCACATTAAGGCTACGGATGCAATCATTTACTGGAATGGATGACTCAGCAATCCTAATAAAAATGGAGAAAAATTGAAGAGGATCCAAAATGCTGAAGCAGAAGGCTCTCTAATAAGCATTTTAAAGAAAACTAAAAGCACTACCTTGCAGTTCTATGCCTCTGTCGACCAGTCGAGTTGCAGTTTACATCCAGTTTAAACTTATGAGTTATGTAAGAGAATGAAGACATTTGTGTTGTGTGTTTACAGTACAAGTGTGCAAAAACTCTTCCTATGTCCTCATACTTGGAGATGCTTTGCCATTAGAGGTGATTACAATAAAGCAACCATTAAACATGTTGAGAACGGATGTTTCTTAAAAAAATTGTAAACTGTAAACCCCCCCCCCCCAAAAAAAAAAAAAAACCCTCAAATGCCGACACATGGAGCCTTAGCTGACTGCTGTCTGTGTGGTGTAACTTTGCCAGTTCCAGCCACCACAGTGGACCTCTCCAGTATGCTTGAGTATTTTAACCGAATTGAATGAACTGGAAAAAATAATCATATAGCTGTTTGTGCGGTAAAGCTGATCTGAAAAGCCTGCGTTTCTGTTTTGTTGAGTGAAATTTTAAGACTTAATTAACCTGCTGCTTAGCACTAATTAGCTGATTTGTGCCTATGTTGTATCCGTACGGTTTCTGAATGCAAACCAACACAGCAGTGACAAGCACGTTGACAACGTAAATTTAAATGTTGTCGACATCAATCTTTTACACACCGTTTATAACAAAATGTTTTGTGAGGTCACAGAGAGCTTTAGGTTTGACAAGTAAGACCTAATAAATGCATCCTGAGTTAGAATGGTTTGTGCAGAATTTGAAGAAATTCCCTTGAAGCGTTCCTGAAGCACCGTGTTTACGGGACTGACAGAAAGCTCGCTCAGTACAGTTTTGATTCTTCTAACAGTTTATCCTTTTTCTAGCTACACAATAACAGCCCTAGATGAAAATATTAGACAAATCAGTCTCAACACAGAAGAAAAATCACATCACCATATCAGTAACCTTAGTTAAATCAGCTCTTTAAAGTTTGAAGAGCTGCCTATAAGTATGTGTTTGGAAGCACACACCATGGATGAGCACATTCAACAAAAAAAAAAGCAAAAAAAGAAGAAGAAGTTGTAATGACGATAATAAAGGTAAAAAATACCGACTACGATGGCTAACAGCTACATAATTACAGAACAGACCGCATTAGCCCTTAAGCCTCGTTGACTTACATATAGTGTTGCATGTTCCATTCACTGAACAGCTGGAGGCTTCAAACGCTCACAAGGTACACTACTGTCCATGACAATACTGCATACAATTACCATTTCAGCTTTACTGTTTCACTCTTTAAGTTACTAGTGAGTTAGTAACTGAATACAATACCAAGCAAGACCATAAGACTATAAGGTTAATTTTCTACTTTTACAAGAGAAACTAGCAGTAGATGTCTGGTCAAATAAAAGCATAATCTCACTGGGCACTTACTTTATCTGCAGCTGCCAGCAAATTGTCTGCCATTTTCTCCAAATTTGGTGCTTTGCCTGTATAGATGAAGCCCATCATTTCCTTAAAGACATCAGGATCCACATCACTGATGTCAACACGGTTCTGCAAATTTAGACGGCTTTCTTTAGTGCACGGAACCTCGTATGTATATATACAAAAGCAATAACAGTACTGAAAGGATTTGCTGAGGATGTGACAATTAAAGTTTTACTCCTACCTTTTTACTCTCCTCCATTTCATGTTCAAACATAGCATTAAAAACTGGTGACCTCGCTGCAAAAAAAAAAAAAAGCATAAAAATATATATTAAAAAATACACACTTTTGACATTTACCAATGACTCGTCAACAATATTGAGCACATTAGCAAAGCAAATAAAAATGTCTTAATTCATCCAGGCATATAAGCATCAATGTCACATAAGGAAACAGCACATAAATCACTAAGATCTTAAAAGACTGATGTAAAAAGTCCACAAAATATATATACTATTAAAATAAAATGCTGCAAAATTTATATTGCTGCCACTTTGTTAGCACTTCCTCTTTGAGCACTGAGGCTTCCACCATGTCTAATGAAGATGAACTAGAGAGCAGAGCCAGCCTCTCAATCTCCTGAATCTTACAGTCATCTGGGTCAAGCAGGGCCAAGCAGGGGTAGTGGTGTGGATTAGCACCCACTGCAGAAGTAGGCCGCTACAAATCAAGCCATGAACACAGACTGCTCGTAGCCTTTCGAGGTACTTATAGCTCTCCACAGAAGCTGTTCAGAGGCGGCACAGATGTGTCTGTCTTGGCCCATTTTGAGGGCTTTTCTCTGAGTTGTTACAAACTTAAGTTGTGGAGGCCAGGGAGGTCTTACCTGCAAGGATGGATTTGTGGGCTTTGAACTCCTGCCCTCCCACATAGAGGCTGCAGTCTGTGAAGCGTGAACACTCCCACAGGTTCCCGAGGTCATCAGACAGCTGACACTCTGGTACCTTCAGCATGTTCATGTTAGACTGGCCTGAAATGTTAACAGAATCCTGGACAACACTAACCTGTATAGCAGAAAGAAAAACAAAAAACAAACTAAAGCTGTTGTATCAAGCCAAAACATGCTAACAAATCCAGCAGCAAATATGTAGCAAACATTTAGCAGCCAATATGTGTTTGATTTCTCTCTTTTTAGTGTGTATTTTCCAGACTAGGGAACCTACAATTAGGATGACAAAATGCTTGAAAACATACAACCACTTAAATCCAAAATTAATTAACTTTGCTGACATCCCTAATTGATGGGAAGAGACAGTTTGTCTTTAATTTGAATGCAATTTATTTATCAAAGTGGCAATTTCTCTGAAACTGTTTAATCCTTCTGGAAACGCTGGCTGGCAAATTGTAATCCTAGCAATACTAACTCAATTGCACGTACAAGAAAATTCACTGCCACCTCACTTAACTTGTCCCTTGAAAGAAGATTTCAGTAGATGTTCATTCTTGTTGACACACCAAATTCAATTATTTCAGAAAACAAGCTCCAACACAAATGATGTGTGATGGGGGAAGCATATCTTTTGCCAACAGTTCAATGTCATTTGAAGCAAATCCTAACAATGAGTTGCACCACAGCATGCACTCAGGTCTAATGTGGTCATGTCAAGAGCTCCAATCCATTAAAAAGTCCCAACATGGGTGTAATTAAGTTCATATAAGAGTGGTCTAATGTTGAAGACTTCATTTAAAATTTAACATAACAAATGAATACTTTATAAAAGCCAAATATAACACAACAACTGGTACCAAAAAAAAGAGAAAAGACAACCAGGTTCTTTCCACTAGCCAAATGTTAGCGGAAAGAACACAATATGAATTTAATCGCTTACGATTTCTACAATCGATAGAACTTTGACTGCAATCGAGTAGAGAAATTGTGGTTCATGTCAGTTGTAATGTTGCTAAAGATAATGAACAAAAAAGACAAAATGGTATCACTTTAATTTGAAGAATAAAAGGAAAGATTACCTCACAGAACAGGGTGAGCTTGTCATCTGGTAAAAGTCCATTGGCTTCATCAAGGAGGAAATCTCTCCGTATAAATTTTTTGAAGCCCCAGTCTTTGCCTTGGACAAATCTATATGCTCTTTGGCTTTCTGCAACCAAGAGGAAAAAAAACAAAATTGCAGTCTTGTTATAGCTTTTACAAGTAGGGAATGAAAAGGAACCCAAAAAACACTCAAAATCCTGCACTCACCCATTGCTTTTGTCTCCTCTCGTTTAGCATTCAACAAAGAAAACTTGAACTTTGCTCTGACTTCACTTTTTGGACAGCTAACAAGAAGTAAATACAATGACAAATAATCTTTGCTTTCATCATCAAGTCCCTTTGGATTGACTCGCAGACACCTGCCAAGTGAACAGATAACACTGCACGTCAGTTATCATAGGAACTTAAAACAGTACTGCGACGAGCCCTTAGGTGCAATTTTCATGTTTCTGAGCAGCTGTGTGTAATTATCACCTATGTGCAGAGTTCACATACTGAAAACAAATATACTTTTTATTGACATGCTGGTTTGTTCTAGAAATTCTAGGAACTCAATCAGGCACAAAATTTGATATAAATAGTAAAAAGCTAAACCATGTTTACAGTTCCAAAACTCTAAAAGCTATTCAACACATCAGTGATTTTCATGGCCACAGAAACTAAAGGGAAGAAGAAAAAACAACAAACATCAGCAGTAAAAGGTTTATCTTGAGTACTAACCATTTCATTTTGTCATTAGGGCCAGAAGAGAAAGTTGAGCTCTTCAACACTTCTCCCATTTCCTCTCTGCAAAAACTAAAGTTGTTTATGGTCCACATGTAGGAAAACTTCACAACTTTGACCTTGAACAAGAATAAGACACATACAGACCCATCAGACCCCTAATGTGAAACTTAACATACTCCCACAGTAAATTCTGATCACTTGGAAAATGTCACAATAGGGAGACAAAAAAAAAAAAAAAAAAAAAAAAAAAAAAATCACAAAAGATGTAAAATTGTAACATTAATGAATGCCGAATTCAATTTAGCTGCTGTTGTATGGTGTAATCTTTTGCATGCTGGATTACTGTTGATATTTAACAGCTGTGCCACCCCCGACCTCAGTAATAATATTCTAAGGAGAATACAATTTGAGAATGAAAAACAGCAAAATATGATTTTAAAACTAACATTAAAAAAAAGTGGCAAACAAGAAGCTTTCATTTTTCTAATGCCTCTAGGGTCACTGCCTATTTATAATGAGATAACCTGATAATGATTTACTCTGCAATTTTCTTATTAAAGTACCAAAATATTTATATGCATATGTTTATAATATTAGAAATACTGTGCCTCTGACGACATACTTGGGAGTAAAACGCTGTATTAAGTTACCCCAAATGTAAAATAAGCCGTTCTTACTGCTACAGCTTCACACTGTGTGCAAGAGATGAACTGACTTTTATTATCAAATACAAAAAGTGGGTGTAGCCAGTTAGATGAGGAGCTGCAGGTGTCAGGCTACAAATCAACCTCTCAGCCCTGCTATTCATCGACTCAGCTATGTGCAGCATTTAGGAAGGGGGGGAAAAAAGTCAATATTTTTCTTTATTGCCCCCAGAATTTGGTGACCTGTAGTGTATTTACCTTTATTTTTCCTTAGTACCAGTAATTACATGTGTATGAGATTGCCACTTTAAATACATTTATATAAAAAATAAAAACAGTTCTATCATTAATAGGTGCAGAAAAGAATAAAAAGAGTACAGTTGTGACCATACCTGTGTGTAACACCAGCTCTCTGCCACAGGTCCACTTGACATCTCCCCAGGAGGAGGAGGAGTGGGAACCCGTGACATCGCTGGCTCTGTGGTACCACTCACTTGCGTCCTTAAAGCACTAACATTACAAGAAAACAATAAACAACGAGTATTTCTCAAGAATTAAACAGCATAAAGTTGAGCTTTCATGAATCAGCCTGGAAACACATTTGAAACATGAGTAAACAAAATGAAAATGAAACTATCCTCATGTACAGTTAACTGTATTCTCTGTACTTTTCCTTTATGTAAAAAGTACCATAACTTGACAGCCAGTCACCCTAAAAGCACATCTCCAAAGTTTGAGTAAAGCTATAGTCAGCGTGATTAATTACAAATATGATTACAGCAAGAAAAAAACCACAAAAGCTTCAATGAAAACATCCAATATTACATAACTAAATAAATCAAAAGGTTATCTTTCAGCAGTTGTGGCTGGCAAAAAAAAGGGTCAAAACGATGTTGGCTGTTCAGAACAGCAGGAATTGAAGCAGGATTTATAGTTCATCCGAACTGTATGTCTAATGTTTGGAAACCTACAACACATGCCTCTCCACAAATTTCTGAAAAAATCAAAAATAAAAATAAAAAATCAAGTGCTCCATACTATTTTTATAACAATGGCAAGATACAAATGCCATTTTTATTTCACTTATTCAGTGCATGTTTTATGACAGCAATATACCAAAACCTACATATAACTGCTCATATTTATCAGAGCTGGATCACACCGTTTTATTTTTCTCCTAACGTAAGATCATTTAAGTTCATATTTTCTTGCAGTAAGTTCAAAAGTCTCTAAAGCCCTGTGATCCTTATCACACTTTCCTGGAGTAAATTTCTATTAAAAATGATGAAACTGGTCATGTTTTTAGACAATTGGCAAACGTCCCCTAGCATTAATCATCTTTTGTACCTCCCTCCTACCACGTGCTACATAAAAAAATTAAGTAAAATTTCTTTAATTTCCAATATTTAATTTGAGCCCAAAAGTGTTCCAATTCTGAGACAATATCCAGTGTCAAAGGGCAAGCTGATGTCACCATTTCCATGTTTTATAATACATTATACTAATAATGTAAACTTACTCTTTGCATAAATGTTTTACCTAAAAATGTTCTTGTACTCCTCTGTGTGTGTTATGACTTTGCTTAACCATAGCACACGATCATACATTATGTAGTTTTATCACCTAAAGAAAACATTTTGTTAAATAAAAACCAGCGGTGAGTGAATTTGCTGTAGACACAGTATGACTGAAACTGTTGTGGATTATTGTAGACTCCGATGAGACTTCTTTCTATGTCTCCATAAAAATATATCGTGATATGATTGCTATATCAATGCTATACATTTACACTCCCTACTCTGTTACTTTGGTACCTAAAAAGCGAGCTACTTCCACAATTTCCAAATAAGAACAGAACTTTTAAAAATTTCCAAGAAAACTGTTCCTGCTACAGGTGGAAATAGCAAACATATTTTACCTTCTGAGACAAAAAACACACTGCAAGTACAACCAGGCTAAGAAGGACGAGACAGCAGCCGCTGACTATTTCCGACTCAAAAGAAAACAAATGACTCCACCAAGCATCACAGGAAGACTTTCTGATTGCGCTCCATATGACAGCAAGGGCAAACGGTGGATGGAAATTACTGACGCGCTTACATGGTGGAACCATGTAATAAAGAAATAAATAAAAAATGGACCCAAGATGCAACATCCTAGGTAGATTTTCTCCTTTATTCTGTACAGTATTGTACAGCTATGAGTTTATGTCACTGTAGTTATTGTTAAAATTTTCAGGAAAAACACTAACGAGCAACTTGTTTGCTTACAGCTAAATCATACTGTCACTACTATTGCACTACAAACGCTGCATTGTTTTAAATTAGGAAGTATTTCATCAGTGACAGTAGCTCACTGGAAAAGCAGAATGGAAAATGCTCATCATTTACTTGCACTTATAAATGCTGCTGCCTGCAAGCATCATTTAAACATCTTTCAGTATTTTTTACCTTCTCTGTAATGTCAGAATTATCGCTATGGCAAATTTCCTAGAAATATTGTGATATAATTTGCAAGCTATAGCGCTCACTCATGCTAATGTGTATGTGCGGTTTCCAGTGTAAAGCCTTGTATCAGTGCTTTGAGTAGTCAAACTGAATCTACACAATCAAGTCTGCACACATCTGAGCCTAGTGCCCCAAAGAGCAAGAACCAACTCCTTATAATCACCTCTTGAATGGTTGAAATGTACACAGATGGATGTTTTTAGGTTATCACTGGATCCTTCATGACCTTATCTTCATGTTACATACTGGGGAAAAAAAAGGAAACAAATATTAGGCCTTGAATATAGAGCTGTTCAACCTATCTAGTGGTAACTGAAGAGCCCCCATGCTACAGAAGCATCTAGAAATGAAGAAATTGCTCATAACAAACACGTCACATTTATCTCCCCAAAAAAGTCAACAAATTGAACCACAGGAAAGTGATTGCTTAAATAAATAAATAAAAATCAGTCGTGAATGCCACGTTATTAAAAACTGAGTGCAGCACTCACGATAACATACTGGTTGTCCGGATGAGTAATTTAGGTTTGTAGTATTTTGCTAAACGTTAACGATAATTTAGGACAATTTATCGCCCGCCACATCCTTTAGGTGGCTGCTCGGCTGATAGGTCAGTGTGTTAAACTTAAGATTCACCTGCAACTTTGTTTGGCCAACACATTAGCTGGAGTTGTGCTACCTCGCCTGTAACACAACACAGATGATGCTATGCGGACTAACATTCAACTAGCTGGATTGCATTAGCTAAAAGTTACACCGCAGGAGTTGTATTGAGCCTCACAACTTACATTACCCA